>NC_058021.1:32279555-32462055 GCF_019176455.1 Solea senegalensis | reverse complement strand
CGCTCCACAACACAGCAGCTGGGAAAACGTCAACAACCACTGAAAGTAATATACACACGCGTCACAAAGTGAGTTTATCTACTTTTAAACAAAGACTATATAAAAACCAGACGTATTGAGCATACTTCCGCTTCTTTCTAGTGTGGATCCGTCCACACTACGAGGTTCTTTTTAGTATGTTTTAGTTTTATCGGACACATTTACACCTGTAAAATTTCAGAAATTGAGACTGTTAAAAACAATCGCACACTTAAACAGACTTCTACAAAATATATTTATATAAAACCGTACAAAACTTATAAGATAAAAAAAAAGTGAAAATCGTGATAATTAAAATAGTTTAGAGATGTGTGTATATATATATATATATATATATATTTTTTAGAGCTGCAACTAACGATTATTTTCATAATCGATTAATCTGTCGATTATTTTCTCGATTAATCGTTTGGTCAATAAAATATCAGAAATCCTTAAAAAATGTTGATCGGTGTTTGTCAAACCTGGAAATAATGATGTTCTCGAATGTCTTGTTTTGTCCACAAACCAAAATGATTCACTTTTAATGATTTCTTTGTTATCCAGAGCAGAGAAATTAAGGAAATATTCACATTTAAGAAGCTGAAACAATCAGAAATCTTGTTTTAATCATGAAAAAAACTTCAAACCGATTATTGAGTATCAAAATAGTAGACGATTTAATTTAATAATCGATTAATCGTTTCAGCGCTAATTTTTTTGTATTCAGATTCAGCTAAGCTGACACTTGTCACTGTAGTGATTTATTGTGAATATCAATCACAACAAATCATGATTTGTTGGTGGTAAAAACTCAAAAATAGGCATTTAATCTGTGAGCATGGGCGCCGAAATTAAAAACATTACCGAGCGCAGCAGCGTCGAAATTGAGAAGGTTTGAACAGAGGCTTACTTGCATTGTCTTTGTCATTGTTTCTTACCCATAGAATTATTTGCACAGAAGCAGATTTGTAAGCCAAATCGGTTACACAATCAACTTTAATTTTATGATTCTCTGTTAAATTCATCTCGTATAAATCATGTTTCTGTATTTTCTTAAGCAGTCTTGTCTGTAACCCCCGTTACATTCAATCCTTCAGGTGTGTTTGTACAGAGGTATATGAAGGTCGTATATATCTACTGTGGAATTCCGCATACCCACCTCAATAACGGCTCTTATTTTAACACCAGGTGGAATATGACTGTGATTAGATGACTCATATCCGCTCTCGTTGACTTCTATTCATCCTCTCTGTTCCTATAGGAGGCGCGTGTTGGTGTGAATGAGACCGGGAGGGAATCGTCACAGTGTAGCCGCTGTTGTTGTGGCCCTCAGGCACAGAGACGAGACCAAAAAGAAGGAAAAAAAAAAAAGGATCCATAACATTTTTAACGGCCCATGTCTTGTCTCTTTCATGAGCCTCGGGGTGATACTCGGTAACGAGCTGCGTACGTGTTGGCGGGACGGCGTCGTACATAGTGTACATGTGAGTCATTCCCAGTGTATTCATTACCTCCAGCGCAGCAGATGTGCTGTTTCAACTTCAAGGTCAAAAAATTAAACACTAAATAGGCAATGTGTTTGGTATTTATTTATTTATACATTTATTTATTTATTTATGGGCAAAAAAAAATTGTGTGATTTTATTTCCTAGTTGGATTCTGAGGTTTGTACTGTTTTTTTTTTTGTTGCAGCCGACCGTCCGTAGTGAGACAAAGCACAGGAAAATGAGCCAACTAATGGTCTAAATGTTTTTAGACCATTTTTCTCATTAGTGGTTGTACCTGGTACCTGGTACCTGGTATCTGCTCTGGTGAGGTTGAGTGTCAAACGAACAACGCCTCAGTGAAAAACACTTAAAAATGAACAAGTTACGTCAAGTTTTGGAATGTAGCCTAAACACAAATGTTCAGGTCCACACATTTCTGGCAGCATAGCGTATCAAGCAAATCGGCATAGTTTTTATAAAGGCACTTTCTGGTGGACGCATGAGGAAACCAGACGGAAAAAAAAGTGGCTTATTGGCAATATGTTTACCCTTCAATGCCCTGCCTCATTTTCTGCACACAATTAAATCAAAATACAAAGAAAGACACACAGACAGACCCTTGGTAAATTGCTGTAGGAATAATACACAACAGACTTTACAAAATGCATTTTCTTGTCTTCTAATGTAATGATTCATTTTATGTTATGTCATTTAAAAAAAAAAAGGGACTTGTTACCACATGACTGCTTATTTGTTTGTTCGCTAGAACACACTATAGTGCAAACTAGCTAAAGCTAGCTTTTGCTTATAAGCAGATGGAGGGAGTCATAAAACGGCAATGTTACCTTTTAACTTATTGTTACATAGCATTCTGTCGTAACACTAGTTAGCGTGATAAATTTAGCCGCTAAAGTTTACACAACTTGTTACCACTGCAAATACTCTCGAAACATAGTGGATGCAAATTTTACACACTAGCTTATGTGTTTGTTAGCTAGGACACGCTATTGTGCAAGCTAACAGGTGATAGCTGTGTGGAGTCGGCTAAAATACAAGCGGCTATGATGATAGTATTGATGCAGATATGCTACGAAGATACAATGACTGCGTATACTTTGTTTTCTTGAATATTTTCTACCAATATCTGTACAAAGTCTGATTTAAGAAGCAACCACATTTGTGTTTTATGTAAATATACACATAGGCACGGGTGCGCTTGACTGGGTTTGTTGTCTCGATTGTACACGTGTTGTCAAAGGAAACTCCAAATCAAATATTTTGACGTTAATAGACAGAAAGAAACAAAATGGAAACCTAACGCTAACAAGCTGAAATGGTGCATAGCATTAGCATCGCAGAGGCTGGTTGATTGACCACTAGTCCTTGTTTACTGGGAAGTTGTCCAGTTAAATAGTGTCAACGTTGAACCGTAGCTTGACTTAATTGTGAATAATACGTGTGAGATGAAGTTAATGTGGAGGAGGGGATAGGGGTGAGGGTGAGGGTGAGGTTGGTGGAGGTGCAGAGACAGTCAAAGGAGCCACAAGTGGCCCACTGTTCCCCCGGCAGCAGCACCTGCCTCGCTGCCTCCCTCCTCTTCATTAGTCGGCAACAGACGTCCTCTTAAGCCCATCGCACGGGGAATTCAAAGTGTGGATGGGGTGGGGTTGTGTGTGTGTGTGTACACGTGTTAGGAGTGTGCGTGTGGTAATGTTGCATCATGGGTAGCTGATATCCCTGCCCCCTGGTAGTTGGCTCAGTCAGCCGTGCTCACTCACTTAACATAATTTGGATAAAGACTTACCATTGGTATATAGATGTGTGTGTTTGTTCGTGGTGTCTGCGTAGACTTCCATTCACCCCCACTCAACCAAATCCCATTCATAAAATAGCCACTTTTATCATTATCCATAAACTGCTGCAAATGAGTGACTCACTCATGTTCGCCGCTACATCACGAAAACAGTGTGTGGCGATTCGATAAATTCTGCTACAGTAAGCACATTAATTATGTCTATATCTGACCGTATTAACGGCGTGCCCGTTGGCTTTTATAGGCAAAAGCATATTTATTTGAGTCATTACACGTTTTTCTCTTGCAAATTTTTTTAAAAGCCTCAGTTGATCCTCAGCCAATGGTTTTTTCGACCAATATTCCACAACAAAAAGTGTCCTTGTGAGTTTTCATCTCGCCTCTGCAAGGTTAGAATGAGACGCCTCATTATGAGCCGCAGCCTTGGTTTTGAAATCAGTGGTGGTAAAACCTTAGATTTGCAATCGACTTTACCATTGTCCCCGGAAAATCAATGCAAGGAGGCAGAAGAGGAATTTTTCTAAAGCAATTTGCCACAAGGGCGAATCCTGCCTGTCAATGGCCAATCAATGACAAGCTGAGTCTTTACATGCCGCCTGAGGATCATTATAATTGGCTTGTTGATTCGTTTGCATTAGTTTGACTGCAGCCCCGAGAATACATAACCATTTACATTCTCTGCATTTTAAATTGATGCTTGCAGTTGATTGTTCCTGCATATTCTGACTCAAAAACGGGTGGTTGGAGCGTATGAATAACTTATAATGGCTTAGAGTGACTTAGTATTATGTTTGCCAGTTGGACAATCCCTGATAGATTACAATGAACATATGGAGTTGAATGCGTAAAATGCTAAGCAGCTAAATCAGTTGGTGAAGATAATGGTGAGCTGACTTTAAGTGGGGTCATGTTTTGCATGTCCATCTTTCTAGGAATTTCCCAAAAAAGCTCAGAATTCACAAGTTATGGTGACTTTTTGTTGTAATTTTAGAGTGTTATTACTCCCAACTCAACCTCCGAGTCTCACACGACAGAAGAGTCCAAATGGAGCTCCCATTTTACTTAGTTTAGGGTTGAATCTAGTTCCATTTTTTGTTTGTTTTTCTGACATTTTATGGACCAGACGACAAATGCATTTAATGAGAGGTCATCAGAGACAAGAAAAGTGCTCTATAAATATAGACTGCTGACAAAATGATGAATAAAGCATCTATAAGTTGTGGCCCTGATACAAACACTGCAGTACAATTACAATATACCAATGAAGAAATCATAAAATATGTTGACATCCATTCATTTGGGCAGCCCAATCAAAGCGTTATCCTTAACCTTAACCATAAACGGTTAATGCCTAACCCTAACCTGAACCTAACCACAATTTAAATCTTAAGCCCTAAACTTAACCAGTTCTTCAGACATAACGTTTTGCGCCATTAGGACCAGGTTTTGGTCTCCTTGAAAACTACTGGTCCCTGACAAGGCCAGTGTTTATGCCAGAAAAGGTCCTAAATCCAGGAACACACACACATATACACACAGTCTCTGTGTGTTTTCAGGAGATCATACAAAGTGCGCATAAATACAGTTCATGGTTGTGTCTCGGTACCAACGGATGCCTCACAAGTACACAAGTACAAACACACACTCACACACACGCCTCCTCACTTAAGAATGAGGACTCAGGCAGCTGGTGTAGCACGTACCCACACACACAAACACACACCCCTAATCCCCGTTCAATTTGAGCCCCCCCCCCACCACCACCTTTCAAATCCCATTCATCCAACTTCCTATTCACTGCTGTAGAGCCTCTCCAGTCGAGTCTCCATCAGAGCCCCATCTTTGTTCAACGTCTCAATAGTTTGAGCCTCACAGTCGGTGTGACGTGATGATGCAATACAGCATTTCCTGCACTGCACAAAAATCAGTCAGTCCCTCGCGACTGATTTTCAAAAATCATCATTTCAAATGAGGAAATCCTCTCGTAAAATAACACCAATAGAACAAACTGTATGTAAGGAATAGCTTGTTGTTTTTGGCAGAGACAGGATACTTTACCAAAAAATACAAACATATACATTTGTGACTGGAGACAGTCGTAGACAATGTTAGCTTCCAACTTTGGCGTTCTGTCTTCACATGAGTTAGTGTGCTAAATTTAGCTGCTATAGTTTACGCAGCTTGTTACCACTTGACTCTCTAAATGAATACTCTGTAAACATACTGGGTGCAAGGTTTTCCACATAATAGCTTATGTGTTTGTTAGCTACGGCACACTATTGCACTATTGGTAACAAGTAGTGTAAACTTTAGCAGCTAAATTTAGCACGCTAACGGTACGGTGGTACAATCTTGACAACAGCATTTGTTTCTCTTCAACACACACATCATCATCACAAACATCTCAAAGTGCCTCAGACTACTATGGGAATTGATGTAGGAATCAAGATCCAGTTTTCGAGGCTACCCATGTCATACATTTCATCACCAATATTATTGAGCTATAATTAAAATTCGATATCATTGACTGTATAAACTTGTAACTTGATACAGTTGTTGTGTATCTGCTCCTGGTCTCTCTCTCTCTTCTGTCTCTACCTCGTCTCCATCTTATCCTTTCTTTCCCCCCTCTCTGTCCCCCATTTTCCTTTCACCCCAACCAGTCGAGGCAGATGACTGCACACCTCTGAGCCTGGTTCTGACAAAGATTTCTTCCTGTCAAGAGGGAGTTTTTTCTCTCCACTGATGCCTAGTGCTTGCTCATTGTGTGAACTGTTGGGGTTCTCTGCTCTCCTTGATGTTGTCTATATACAGTGCCTTGAGATAATGTATGTTATGATTTGGCGCTATACAAATAAAATTGAATTGAATCTTTGAGGGATAAGTGTTTCTGTGCTGCAGTTATTTCTTCAGTCATTTCTGGTGGAATCTCAGGCTGGGCCACCATGAAGTTGGCTATGGGCCGCCATTTGAATGGACCGGATGTAGAGCCTTGTAATTGAATGGTAATGGCGAGTCCAAGGCACATTTGCATCCATGTTTTCCTTGCCCCTTTTCAACTGGAACAAGGCGAACTCAGGGTTGACATAATTCCCGGTTCAGAATTCCTATATATAAATGGAACGCAGCATATTAAACACACCTGTTAGCACCCTTATCTCCAATGTAGGACAATGTTAACACTTCCAGCACTGTTGTGGCAACAGTTTGAGGACAGTCCTTTTTTTATTCCAACATGACTGTGTCCCAGTGCACAATAAAGCAAGAACTATAAAGACATGGTTTGACTTTGAGTTTGGTGTGGAAGACTTTGGACCTTTGGGATGAACCTGAACAGAGATTGCAAGCTGGGCCTTCTCCAACATCAAATTCCCATTAAAAACACCTCAAAATCTTGAGGAAAGTCCTCCAAGAAGTGTTGATGCTGTTATGGCAACAAACCCTGTGTTCTCACACAGTAGAATGATTTCCCCCAGGTTTTTTTGTTGGCTGGTTTTGAAATGTCTCCCCGACAGGAGAAAGGTTTTTTTTTGTTGGTGTGTAACAAAAATGACGCGTCTGTCAAACAGCAAACCAAATGTTGTTGCGGATTGTTTGCGGTGTTACAAGGACTTTGCAGTTTTATCAAGCGGGAAACCAAAGTCCCTTTCCTAACCCTCACCAGCTGTTTTTTAACTTGTAAACGTGACCACGTTCATGGCCGGGAAATCGTTATCATCGCTCTCATTTCCCCCTTCCCTGCCAAATGCAACACCACAAGTGGTTAAAAATACTAGATCATGTCAATGTTATGCACGTCGTCTGTGGACGTGTAAATTAAAGTTACGTCATTTGTTTTGTTCCTGATGTAACCAAAGAGCTGTGTGGGACGTTTTGGAATGTAGTTTTTTGAGGAGACAACGTTGGCTCAAAATACAAATGTTGAGGATCAACGACTGCATTGCTGCATGGCAGTGGCGGGTAAAGGCATAGGTTTTATAGAGCCGCTTTCTTGTGGATGCCTGAGGCCCACAGAGGAAAAGAAACGTCTGCTTATCGACAATATATTCACCCATGAATGCCCTTCTTCATTTTCTGCACACAATTGAATCAAAACACAGCACTCTCTGTCAACAGGAGGCACATTACATTTTGATTTTACATTTTAGTCCCTCTCAGGGTTGGGGAGACAAGAGGTGGAGGAAGAGCGACTCAGATATGGAGGATTTTGTCTTCTTCTGTGAATTAATTGAAATTTGCCAACATTTTATTGTGAAATGTCTTTGTAAGTTTAGGAAGTATGTTGAATTGACCACAAATAAGAATTTGTCACTTTAGCTTATAAGTAGATATAGAAGGAGTCGTAGACTGGCAACGTTAGCTTCTAACTTTAGCACGTTGTCTTAACATGAGTTAGCGTGCTAAATTTAGCAGCTAAAGTTTACACTTACAACTTTTTTTGGAGAAAACAACTTTACACCAATGGCTTTCTCAAACAATCATTTACAACTGATAATATGTAGGTTTTAATGAGTTTATCCCAGGAAGCTAACTCACCGTTAGCACAGTATTTGCTTTACACACTGATGGCACTAAAATAGCTAAACAAGTTACATAAAAATAAAAGCGAGCATATTTAACTACTTAACTCTTTTTGCGTACACCCCAATAACTCTTGCACCCTAGCACAGCCCCCCCGTTTAACTCGACCAATGAGATTATTTGCCGAGACCACAGCAGCAGCAGCCTCTGCCTCTCTCAGATGTTTACCTCCCCTCTCAAACTGCTTAGCTCTAATCTGGGTCCACCTTATGCCCACTGCACTAAGACACACAGAGGCTATAAGCATGAGCATTAAATGGCTAATCATACAAGGGCACAAACACACGGCTCGACCAATGGCGGCGCAGCAAAGAGATTGGGGTGGGGTGAGGTGGGGCGGTGGTGAACTGTGGTGCCCTCTTAGAACAACACCAGGTTACCCGGTTAATGCCTTACAGGGCAGTGTTACAACACACACACACACACACACACACACACAGACTTAGAGCAATCACTAAGCTCATTCTTATTAACGATATATAAGCACTTGTTAAATACAAGGTGATGTCATTTGTGTGCAAATATCTAAAAGCAATTGCAATTCATTTTAAGAAAACATATTTGAACGTTTGTTGGTATAGAACTCATTTAGATGCATCAGTTTTCACACATTCTCTCTCTCATTCGCCTGTGATTGCACAGATTTGTAGCACCACCACATGGACGGAGTTGGCATTACACTCTGTACATGGCCCATTACGCTATGCCTTACACATTATTCTTTATTCATGGTAAAATGTTTGGTTAAATCAATATTATGCAGATTTAAATGTATTATTGTTACAATTTCAATTATAGATATAAAAACCAACAAACCTGATTGTGCACCGCATGTTATTCAATATATTACAGTGTTACTACCCTGCAGTTTAAAATATGATGAAGGTTCAATATTTGTATTGTATTAGTATTTGGTTCACACGCAGCAGTAAAATTGTTAAAAATAGATACAACAACAAATAGCAATTTAGGATTTCAGAGAGATGTCTATGAGGCTAACGGCAGCCGGGGTGAATGAGAATATGAAAATTAAGAGCAGATCAGTTAAAAAATGGTCTAGTAAAGACAATATAAACATGATTAAAAAAAAGGGCAGATGAACAACCACAGTCTAAAAGTGGTTAAAACTAGAATATAATGTCATTTAAATTAAAAAATCTGAGTAGGTGAAGCTGAAGTCACAAAACTTTGGTGCACATTTTTTACGTAATAGATGAAAAATTAATGTTACGCAGTCTCACATTAAGCAGAGCCTACACTCGTCTGTTTTGCCCGTTGCTCGTAGCGACCACTATTGGCTCCGTTGCTGTGCGAGTCCCCTTTTGTTAACGACCACCATCTTTTTGACACGTATGTTTGCAGGCGTTCACTTTTTGACTCTTTGTGTAACGTGGCACGGAACGAAACATCCGGGGCATTTGTGTTCACAAAGTCAATCAAATGACAACAAAGACACAACAGAAGGATGAAAAGACCATCTAAAAAGAGACAAAACCAACCAGAAAGACATTTAAATCTGTAGAAGCTAATTCTCAGAGATCCTTTTGTTCTGGTTTGGAGTTTGTGATGATTCTATGTTGTTAACAGGTCATGGTTAACCAAGAGGAGATGATTGATTGGTTAGATTTGTTAGAGGCTTTGGAGAAACCTGATGTCAGATCTCCTCAGCAGGGATAAAAAGGACGGCTTTGTCAAGGACGACGTCCTCCACTGTTGTCCTCCTCTTCCACCTACATGTCCTCCACCTTCATTCATCTTTAGAATCCAGCTGTCCTCCACTGTTGCCCTTGAAGGAACGCTTATTGTCCTTTAGCTGTAGATAAATGCCTTGCACATATAGCTGCATGAAGGGGGTGAACTCAAGGGGGTTTGAAATGCGCTTTTTTACAGAGCATTTATGATTCTTTAGGAATGTGTTGTTCGGGTTTGGATTAAATTCACAAAGTATATTTCAGCTGTTTGTGCACCTTCTCTTCTCTTATCTAACCTTATCTTCAGTTTAGTGGTGAGATGCTCCTGCTCTTCACACGTTGTTTATGTTTCGAAAAATAGTGTCTGAGAACATGTGAAACTGAAGTAAAGACTGTGAAAGCAGTTTTTGACTTCTTTAAAACAGGATACTGTTTTAAAGGCGTGTCCAAATACAAATATGGCTCGATGACACACGGGAGCCGTAGCAGGTTACCTTTAGTGGGGTTGCAGACCGCACTAAAGCATATAAACCTGTGTGTTTTTATACTCTTACGCAATACTTCCTCTGGAGGGAAGTGCTGTGTACCAAGTTGCAAGCGTCAACATTGAAGAGGTTGTGTTATATTATTTTATTTTATTGTACTTGATCCAAAAATAGACTGAAACACAAGACGATGTGGCAGCGGCAGAATGTAAGACGACTGCTTATAAGTCATAAGTCCCATTATTGGGGAAAAATGGGCTCATTGGTTTTGGAGATTGACGTTTTCGATATTTACTGAATATATGCTGAAACTTTTGACAACGTGCTTTCGCCAGATAGTTCCTCGAATTGACTGTGCCGCTTCCCATATGGGGGGGGGCAGTTAAGCCAGCAAGTTCTGGCAGCATGTTTTATAAAATATAAAATAATAAATTCTTCACTGATTGTCACTATTGACTCTATACTGCCCCCACAGTTACCTGTGGTATTGCTCTGTTCCGTACCCGTCATCGTAAGCTCTCCTGCAACGTGCAGCGAAATGAACACAAATTATGGACGAAAGGCTCCTTGTTTTTCTGTCTCCATCGCCGTTGTTTGCACGTAGAGTATAAAATGGCCTTTAGGCTCCTCCCACGGACACGCCCCCCCACCCAGTGTTTTAGAGCAGGGACTGCTGGTGACCTGATATTAAACCTCATCATTCAGATTTAGTCTGGTGGTTAGTGACACATATTTTTCTATAGAGAAGAGATATTTTTGTCACTTTAAAGGGACTATAAGCTAAAATTAGCTCCACCTTCATCCATGTGGAGTTTTGGCCGCAGTGGTCACACACAGCTGTAAAACGTTGGTAGTGTGTACAGTTTGACTGCACAGTGCAGGGACAGGAGTTCACAGCCAGCAGAGGGAGGTGCAGTGTCACATTTAGACACATGGACAACTCGTACCATGGATTTTTTTACGGCATGTTCTCAGTTCAGCAGGTTTACAGTCACATTTTGCCTGCCAGCTTAAGTCTTAAGTGCGCTCTCAATGGGAGTCAGTTGTCTTATTTAAGCGCAAACATCTGCTGCAGCACAGATGTTTGCCTTGAAACTCTGTCTCTCTCCCCCTCTCTCTCTCGTGTCCAGTCTCTCTGGAGGAAAGAAGTCAGATTCAGGATCAAGTTCTAAAATGTAATGACAGGAAATCAGTCCGTCACCTGTTACCTGCATCAGTCTGTGAGTCTGTGACATGTTTCCCGTGCTTCGGTCTAAACTCTTGGCTTATTCTTCCTCTATGACTCATCGTCCCAATTTCCTCTCCCCTCGTCTTCCTCCCCTTCCCTCAGATAATGATTCTGACTCATCAGTACAAGTGCTTCCCATCCTCCTTTTATCCCTTCCTTCTTTTAGTTTTTTATAAACGTGGGAATCTTACGAGCACACGTGCAGGACGTGGGGAATTTGCCGATATTGCTGTCGCAAACTGAACTCGTCGTATTGTTGTTAATCACCCTTGAGAATAAAGTAAATGTTTGACTCCGGGGCATTTTCTTTGTTTTTAATCACATTAGCACCGTTTATTGGACTTACTTTATTTACAAAGCCAAGCCAATTGTGTCTTCAGTACTTCATCTCCTTTAAAGAAATACTGTTCATATACTGTTCTCTTTGAATATGGCCCCCTCTACTGGTGCAACATTGGCACTGCTACATCTCATAGAACCCTTTATACTTTTGGGGACAATTAAAACCCTTATGTACAAAATAAATTGAATAAATAAATGGAAACTACAGGGTTACAAATGCTGTATGTTTTATATAACATAGAAGTAATGACTATATAGTGAATTTATTCTATGTGTCCCCTCTTGTTGTTCAATTTTATGAATTTTCTTTTTAATATATATGGCTCCATATTACTACCCAAGAAGTGCAGCTACTAGATTTAACGCATCTTATATCTTTTTTCAATGGCTTCCATGTCATGTGACTCCTTTTACTCCAAACCAACGCCAAATAACCCCATTTTCAAACACATACTCATTTTTGTGTGCTTTTCTTTCCTGATATATTGCACTGGATTGTGCCAGAATTGCCATAAAACTAGTTCATTCTCATATTTAGAATGAATAAGTCTTCATTATTTATGTTTAAAGATAAAAATGAAGAATTCATCAGCTGAATGTGGGTTATGTCATTCAAGACGATTCCTATACATTATTAATTCGTTTTATTGGGGTTTTACACTTGATTTTGGCATCTTTGTCAGTGTGAACATGTGTTAGCTTGCACGTGTGCTCATATTCAGTTCCATCGTGTTGTGACCTCTTGAGTTTCTTGTTCTTTCCCCCGGTATGTTTGCACATGATGATGAGTTTCTGTTTTCACTTTCAGCTCTATCTGGAAGTGTTTTAGTGCGCCGTGTCGGTGTCGGTGGCAGCCAAACGCAGCGCTAAGTGTTCGCAGGAGCATCGAACGCCACCCAGGAATGAACTTCCTCTCTGCCACACGAGCCCTTTGTCTGCTTCCATTTAAACTGCCCGCTTGAATTGGCCTCGTTCGCCGTCGCAGCCTGAGAGATTGATTCTTTTCAAATGGCCTATTGTTGGCGAGTAACGCGCAGAGAGAGAGTGAGAATGTGCATGTCCAATCTGAAGAGGGGTTATTTTAGACCAAATTCCAGGTGCATCTATGCGCCAATCTGACTCATTTTTATAAATAATCCGCGTTCTCTGGGTTACAGATTAAACAGAAAATAGATCCAGCCCACACCCAGTTCCTGACAGCTCCTGAAACAGACTGAAGAATCTAAAAAGTGACAATGTTTTACACTTCAAACAGATCATTTAAAGAGGGGGAAAGCATGTTGTGAGGTCTTGCTGTGACTGCGGAGGTTCTCAGTAAATCCCGAGCGTGTCTCTGTTTACTCCCGTAATCCCGTAAATAAAAAGACGTTTGTTTTTTTTTATCCCCGCGCTTCACACTCAGCAGAATTTTTCCAGCACATGATGTTCATGACATTAAAAGTGCTGAGGAGTTGATGTCCCCTTTGTGCGGCTACTAAAACACGTTCAAAGTGCTGACTCAGCAGGACCCCAGAGCATGGATTAATAATTGGATTCACATGCACGGACTTCAATAAAGAGCTGCTGCTGCGTCGTGTCGTGTCTCAAAAGCCTGAATTAGCACTTTCCTCCCCCTATAGCTTGATATTGTTTTAGTGATGTAAATGTCAATCAGTCCAGCATCTGAAGACACGCACAGTTTGATCGCGGCCGTAGTCTGACTGACAGACGATCGGTGCCAGAGACATGCGGTGGAGAAAAGCGATTTATTGGCCCTGTACGTCTGACGTCTGAACACCAAGTCCAACTCCAGTGTACAAATGTATGTATAAATGCCAGAATAATCGGACTATGTATCACATCATCAAGGCATGTTAGTCTGACTAAGGCTAGCTTGATTTGTTTACATGACATTAAGACAACTGATTAAGGCAAATGTATTGCCTTAATCTGACTAAAATCTGACTTGTGCACACAGTCATTCAAGGTCCCCAGTGGACAAGTCCTGATCATTTCAGGGATCCTTTGGAGGTTTGGAGGATTATACTTTTTGTATGTTCCATGATCCGTGGAACAGACCACCAGCACTGTGATTCCTACACGTTTTGCTTGGCTAACTGCAGACTACATCTTACTCTCATTTGAAATTGAGTGTGAGTCTGGAAAGGGTCCACTTCCACCAATGGACATGGATCAAAATGTAATTGGACATCTATCTATCATGTCCGAGCAGTAGTTCCATATCAGATCCTTTGGGCCTGAATTGGCTCGTTGGGTCTGGCACGAATAGCCTTCGCGTAAATTTGTTGTAAGTTTTATTTGCAGAGATAATTTCTGCATTTAACCCATGCTTTTTAACACAACTGTAGTGAGCACACAAACAATCGGAAGCAGCACATAACTGCACCTTCGCTCAGGGGCATCCCAGTCCTGAAACTATCCTGGGATTTGAACCGTTGACTACTCAGCCATGAGCTGCCCTTCTCTGTCGTCCTTGCGTTATTCCCGCCTCTAGTGAGCCAGGGGTTTGTGGTTGGTTCTGAGAATTTACAAACCCCTGGTAGCGCATCTGAAGATAGATTAGATTAGATTTGACTTTATTGATCGCAAATTGGGTGAAATCTCTCCTTTTTTTTTTACAGCGGAAGATTAGGTCAGAGTACAAAAAGGTCCTAGAGTAAAAAAAAGTATGCAAAATATAATAGTAATGTACAAGTATCTGAACTATTAAAGAGTTAAAAATATCAAGATACTAGAAATATTCCACAAATGTACATGTATGCAAGTGACGCCTCTCTACACCATCTGTATCGCCCCCTGGTGGCTTGCTGCAACATACTGACTGTAAGGTCCAAACCCCTGCCCCCTCCGACTTTTAGTTTATAGCTCCGTTACATCAAATTTAAATGTCTCCAGCTCCCTGCTGTTCTTCAAACAAAACCACGTTAGCGTCATATTTGATCACTCAGTTAACGGCTGAAGACGTTCCTCCATGTCTGTGTCATTGTTCAGTTGTCATATCTGCTCTCTTTCTATTCTTTGTCTTCATGTTAAAGACACAAAGAATAAAAAATAATAGTAGATTTTTTGGCAGATTCTACCTCTACATACAGCTTCAGCATGTTCTCATGACGTGATCTGATCTGTTCCTCTGTGGTCCCAGAACTGAAGAGACAAAATGACGTCTCAATGGTTTGCTGGTCGTCGTCCCGGGAAACACATTAACACTTCACGCGATGGACCAGGACTGAGAGGTAATCAAAAAAATGGTAATCAAAAAAAAAAAAAGTGTTGCTTCACTTTTACGCACAGTGATGATTTCAGCTGGGCTACACATGCAAGTCCACTGTAAGTACATGCACACACACACACACACACACACACACACACACACACACACACACACACACAACCTCAGAGGACATTAACTTGTCCTACATTAATTTCCTGGAGACTTTCCTAACCTTAACCATAACTAATACTGGCCTGACCACAACATTAACCTAACAATACGTCCACAACATGAGACACACACACACACACAAACAAACTTGTTTTTATATCTTAGTAAGGACACATCACGGACATAATACACTCCTTAACCCCTAACCTAAACCCAATTGCCCATATAACCCTAAAATGTCCTCACAAAGATGGATTTGTATGATTTTGGACCTCACAAAGACATAAATACAAGTACACACACACATTCTTGTACAGCATTCTTAGTAAGGACACTCATAGACACAATGGACTTCCTAGCCTCTCACCCCTAACCTTAACCATCCTTACTAAATGCCGCCTAACCCAAACCCTAAAACCAGGTCTTAACCCATAGTCGGCCATTTTGAGGTGTGACAAAAAGTTTTTTTTGGTCCTCACAAGGATGTATGTACAAGTTCACACACACAGCTATTGTTCTTAGGCCTTCCTTTATTTTGGACAGCCTAAACAAAGCATTATCCTTAACCGTAACCACAACTACTTAACTAGTCTAACCTGAAGTTGACTAGTTCCTCAGAAATTAGGTTCTGCCTCACAAGGATCAGATTTTGGGCTCCATGAGGACTACTGGTCCAGACAAGGTCCTAAAGAAGTCACAAACACACATACGTTTGTAATGAGGACACTCATGGCCCCTTACCTTTATCCCTCACCCTTAAACCTTAAAGTCTCAACTCTAAGGATGAGAGAACCACTTTAGGTTTTGTGGTCCTCACAAAGATACACATACAAGAACACACACACACACAAATGTGTGTAAACTCATAAAATAAACAGTTTTCCCAGACTCTCTGGTTAGTCAGCACTTTGAGTCCTGGCCATGGTGACACACACACACACACACACACAACTATGCTGTGGTCATTAGTGTCCTCTGAACAGTGGAAAGCCCCCACAGTCAAGTTTGTGTATTTAAATGTTAACACTGTTGCCAGTGAGAAGATTAAAAAAACATGATGCTCATGATTTCTCTCCACCACTGCTGACTTGACCGTTATCTTCCACTCACCTTATCTCACACACAATCAGCCATTAGTGAGGCTGATTTTTCTTCCTTTCTTCTTATATTCGACATAATGTCGGTTTGCTTTGATGATGCTCCACCCTGGAAGGAAACTGAGCAGAGGGCATTAGTGAGACACGGCGGCTGGAAACGGTCCAATCATGCGCTCAGTACTTCTTGAGATAGACACAGCGGTTTTAAGGTGTTTTTTATACAGTACATAATGTTTGACAAAAGTCACATTATATCAGAATTTCTCATTTTTTACGTTTACGTTTTAGATCCAGGATTTTTCCAGGATCACATTTCACCAGTTTCAGTGTTTTTTTGTTTGATGTTTGCAAAGTAACGCTTGCTACGTTACTTTCTTATGCTACGTTATGCTTTGCTATGTTATGCCACGTTGCTTTACATTATGTTATGCTACATTATATTTTGCTACGTTATGCTTTGCTGTTATGCTACATTATGCTTTGCTATGTTATACTACGTTGCTTTACATTATGTTATGCTACATTATGTTTTGCTACGTTATGCTTTGCTGTTATGCTACATTAGGCTTTGCTATGTTATACTACTTTGCTTTACATTATGTCATGCTACATTATATTTTGCTACATTATGCTTTGCTGTTATGCTACATTAGGCTTTGCTTTGTTATGCTATGGTTCTTTACATTTTGTTATGTTATGCTTTGCAATGTTCCATTACATTATGTTATGCTACGTTATGTTATGCTTTGCTATGTTTTGCCTCAGTGGTACTATAAGTGATGTTACATTACGTTATTTTTTACACTATAATATTTATTTTTTTAGTATTTATAAGTATTTAACTTGCTGTTATGTCATGTCATTATACCAGACAGACAAAAGTCAACAAAAAGTGTATAATAATATAAGTCAATTGGAATATGAAATAAAAAAATAAATAAAAAAGTATAAACACTGCATAAGACAGAAGTCTAATCTCTGTTCTTACTGGACTTGTTAATAAAGTGATAATAGAAAGTTGGAGAACGTGCAGGACAACAGCTCAACAGTTTTTTTTTTCTGCTCATCAAACTTTAATATATTTCTTTAATATTTATATTTTTTTTATTATGAGGTCCTGGCATTTTCCACATGTGCTGTAATATCTCTGGTTTGTTTTTTGTCTCAAAGGCATTTACGACTCTCTCTGACACGGTTTCTGGCCTCCACGTTCCACTGTGTTACGGGGCCATTAAATACAAGTGGTGCTTGGATTCATTTCAAGTTTAGTAAAAATGCCTCCTGCACCGTGTGTCACTGCAGCAGCAGCAGAGTTAAATATCTAATGAGGCCGTGGCGCTCCTGCCAGCAGTCGACTGCCTCTGGATGACTTTGCAAATTTACTTTTACAGGTTTGCACAGGGAAATACTTATGCATGCTTGTTTATCCTGTAAATACCACAGTGACTGTAACACATTAGATTAAAAACGGAGGATTAAAATGTCACAAACTACCGTGTTTACACTTTGTGACACAGTGCAACACAGAGTGCACTAATTTTGACCTTAATTAATCGCCGATAACATCCCGACCTCTACTCTGTACTGTTGTCTGCGTTGCCACGGCATCACAACCCACAGGTTTGTAGCCTTTTTTGTTGTAAAGTTCATGGGAGAATTGTGTGTCATCCAATCCAAGATCCATTGTTCTCACCCTTTTTTTTCCCACAGCTAAATTGCTCTAAATATTATTGCGGAAGAAAGATGGTGAATCATTTGTGAAAAGTCCCGTCATCACTGTTGGAAAATCACCTCTTTCCTTTGCATGACATAGTCACAGCTGTGCACAGTACATTTAAATGGCTGTTTTTGGTCAGTCTATTAAAGATAAATGCTGTGATTCTTTTGTCCAGTGACTGTATTGGTTTCCCAAAGTACAAATACACCAAACTCCATTTAAAAAGGACTTTTTGAATCATCCACAATTCGGCTTTGCTCTCGACCTTGTTGGACCTCATTCTGAAAGATTCATGATCAAGTCACAGGGAATCATCAGAATAATTTTGTTGTTTTTAATCAGTTAAGAGTCAGGAACGCTGACCCCGCTTTGAGCAGAACTCTCTTTAATCTTCCTCACTATCGTAGCGACTCGTTTCTGTGGAATGAAAAGGATTCAGCGGCAGTATGTGGGAGGAGGCCTTGAAACCTCTGAGGCCAAGAGAAGGGCAACTGTGTTCTGCGGGAGACACGAGACGACCCTGTGTGGAAATAGAACATTTCAAAAGTTTCTATCGATGATCAAGGTCGTCAGACTTTTAGTTAAGTTTCTTCATTTTTTATGTCCACATCGAAGATAAACTGTGAAAACTGCTTCAGCAGCATCAATTCTATTATCAATATATGATAAAATAATTATTATAATATATTGTTGATTGACTTATTAGTTTGTTTATTTAAGTGTGCCCAGCCCAACTACAGTGTCATACCATATGTACTGTATATGTACTATATAGTATGTATATGTACTTAATGTAGTTGTCTGTTTTTTTTGTTTTTTTTATTACTTGTATGACCTATTTGTTTATTGTTTTGCCCTAACTTTCCTTTTTTTATTTTCCTGTTTTTAATTCTGTCCTGAGATATCATAACTTAGCATAACATGTCACATCATATTGTATTGTATCATGTCGTATTGGAACTTAGTACCTTTAAGGTATCATATTGCAACATATCACATGTATCCTGTATGTATCATTGGAACATTGCATCATATTTGTATTACATTTTTAGCATAAGGTACTGTAACGTATCATGTTGTAGTGTAACATAAGACCTCACATAATTGTATAGTATCCCATCGTATTACATTTGTATCACATTTTTTTAGTAATGCATCGTAACGTACTGCAACATATGTTACCATGTCGCATTGTAATGTAACGTAATACAACATATCGTATCACATTGTACGTCCTATTTGTATCGTACCGTATCACATTTGTATAAAATCTTTATCGTAATGTATGATATGGTATCATATTGTAACATATGGTATCTCCTTGTATCATATTGTTGCATAACGAATCGTATCACATTTTTACCATAATTTATCGGAACATACTGCAACGTATGTTGTGCGTATGTCACATTTTTTTTCATAACGTATGGTTTGGTATCATATTGTATTGTATTGTAAAATTTTGTATCATATTTTTAGTGTAATGTACTGTAACGTAACCTAACATGTCACATATTGTATTGTATCCGATTGTGTCATATTAGAACCTGTCGCATCACATTTGTATCGCAACGTAGCGCAATGTACATTATCGCCACGTATTCTAACGTAACGTAATGTAATGTATCACAAACCATATCACATCTTATGCCGTGTTTGTGTCGTGTTGTATCACCTTTGTACGTTTATCATAACGTATGGCACGGTATCATATTGTATCACATTGGAAAATCGTATCACATTTTTTTATATGTATTGTAACGTACGATTATTTGTTTGGTCTCATCACATCAACCTCCAAATTATTTCATGACAATCATGCAGCTAATATCACACATTCAAGAAATGAGAACACATGAATATGGTGCTTCTACTGTACATTAACATACAAATAGCATCATTTTATTAATTCATTTGGTTTTATTTGGGGGTTTTTCTTTGACTAAAAGGGTGTTAAATGACGTTCCAGAGGCCTCCTCATATTCTAAGGATCAACACTGTGAGTGGAAACAGTAGTCCATCAGGATATTGGTGTGGAGGTTCAGGAGAGGATGTTCCTCATTATGGCGTCTCCCTGTGGATGTTTAAAAAAGGAGGTTTGTCTTCAGTGGTGTTTGTGCAGAGGTGGAAGGAAGCAGCTGTCACAAACCGGCCACCTCACGTCCACAGTGTTGAGCTGCCGACTTATTAGATCCATCGGTGACCTGTGGATGGAAAAAAACCTGTTTAAATTGTATCCTTTAATTCAAGCTGGACTTATTTCATGACATCTACCTTTTCAATTTGCCCCTAATTGTCTCTAATTGAGACTTGAAAAACGACCATTATTTGATGCATATTTGTTTTATGCATCCATTTTAAGAGAGATTTATTGCAACCCTTTGGTATTTAGCCTTCATCGGGCAAAATTCTTAATAAATATTGCAATAAGTTTGCTAAAATGACCATGGAAAGACATAAAAGTGCTAACAGAGTTCTCAAACAAATAAAAACTTCAAACTCTCTGACCCTAAAAGCACTCCCAATGTGAAAAAGTCCTTCAAACTTTCCCTTTTTTAATTTAATGCTTGACAGTTTTTTGTTTTCCACACGGCCGAGCAAACTTGTGCAGATTTTGATTTAACCACATAAACCTGGATGTTTTTATCATTCAAACGCTGCCGTTTGCTGCCAGGAGATGGAACATGAGGAGAGAAACACCAGTGGGCGACTCCCTGCTGTTTCCATCAGGCACAGGAGAGCACGTCCATGTTTTTTTTTTTGTTATTATGATGGTTGGAGATCACCCACGCGACCCTGTAACCAGAGAACACCAAGAACACCCTTGTGACCTGCATGGACAGTGTATCTGTGTGTGTGTGTTTGACTCTAAAT
Organism: Solea senegalensis; assembly: GCF_019176455.1. Lineage (NCBI taxonomy): Eukaryota > Metazoa > Chordata > Actinopteri > Pleuronectiformes > Soleidae > Solea > Solea senegalensis. The sequence continues at coordinate 32,441,337 of NC_058021.1, read as the reverse complement.
GAGAAAACATGTGTGAAAGGAGAGAAGAAGTTGTTTTCGCCTCTGCAATAAAACAGCTTACGACTTAGTATCTCAAAGTAATGACTTAATATCTCATAGTTTCCCATCATTATGACTTAAGTGTCTCATAATGACTTAGTATCTCAGATTGATACTACTTATGCATATATGTGTACAATCAATCAATCAATCAATCAGACTTTATTTATATGGCAACTTTAATACAAAGTAACCCCACACCCGTTCAAATATTGAAATTACATGTCTAATTCTTTTTAATTAACTGATTAACAAACATAAATCAGAGATGAGGAAGTGAGGCTATGCTAACATGCAGGGGTGCTGCTTACTGAGGGTGCTGCAGCACCCCCTACTGACAAGGGGTGGAATACACACAGCGTGTAGCTAGTTTTTACTGAGAATGATAATTTGCTTGTCCAATTATATATTAAAGCATGTCTAAAGTGTGTTATTACTTTCCACATTATTTATTCATTTCATACATTATTACAATTCCTTAATACAGTGTTGGTGCATCTTGGGATCCTGAATGAAAGACTAAGATGATGAACGTCATCATTGTCACATACGTCGTTCCTAATAATGTGACCAGATTTCTTACTTTAATGGTTTTACTGTCATCATACAGTTTGGGAAAATTCTGCTTCAGATTCTCCTCCATTGCCAGGGGGTCTGCAACCTGTGGCTCTAGAGCCACATGTGGCCCTTCAACGCCTCAGCTTTGTTTGTATGTTTACTTTGTCACTTTCTTTCTTGAAATGTTGAATGAGACATTTCCAGCACTTAAATAAAGACAAACTATGTTTTTTTATATGCAGTATATCTATATACAACTTTATACGTGATGTTATCTTCATTTTATGGATCAAATCGTTTTTTTTGCAGCTCCAGATTACATGTCTCGCTGTTTGTCTTCTTTAAAAACCTTTTAATAGTGATTTACTTGTTTATCTATTTTTGTCTTATAAAACACCGATGTGGGGCAACCTTTGACCCCGTCAACTCTGCAGAAGTCCTTCACCGTCACCTTGGAGATAACACGAGGTATCCTGTGGGAACGGCATGTAGGTAAGGATTTGTGCAGAGGTTCTGGAAGATAAAGAGGGAGCATTCATTACCTGTAAGTGATATTCCAGAATTCCAGAGCACAGGCTGCACAGGTCAGCGCAGGAGGACGAGATCGTCACGACAACACAAACAAGGCCAAGAATTCTAACTCGAAACAAAGTAGAACGTCTAGCTATGATGAGGATGAAGTGCGAGTGTTAACTTCCTCACATCTGGATCCCAGCCAAGGCGCTTATTTTAATTTGACTCCAGTTCTGGAAACAGTTTCCCTTGCTTCCCATAAAACCCCTCGTGCTCCTCCTCGCATGCTTTCAACTTGATTCATTCGACGTAAGAAGCTGCGTTCCAGTTCTTGGCAAAACGGAGGGAGAGAGAGAGTTCGGCAGCGTGCCACGATGACTCACTGACAACGTGACCCCGGCCAGGTCAGGAAGAGAAGAGAGGGAACAGAAAAGACAAAAGCATAGAGTGGAGAGAACGGTGACAGTGACTTCATTTTGTTTTCACTCTTCCGTGCCAGAAATGTTCCAAAGACACTTTCCTGTTGTGTTGATTAAGTTGAGTCCAGCAGAAGCACTTCCTGCTCTGTCGTTGTCTATTGGAGTGGACCACAAATGAGTTTCCTGAGTTCTTTTTTTTTTTTTTTTTAATTGCCTTTAATCGCAAACCACATTTACATTCTTTTGTTTCTGTGAAAATGGACTAATGGCTTAAAGACTCGGATGATCCATTAAAGGGAGAAGCCGAAAGAAGAAGCTGAAGTCTAATTTGTTTGAGTCTCAGCAAATGGAAACTCACGTGCAGGCATTTTTTCGCTGATTCGCCGGCTTCCTGCACCAGCGCGAGGGAACTTACCGTAATAACCAGATGTTGGCTTCGACGTGCGACTTCTCAGCTTTTCAGAAACCGCCGGAATTTCTCCAACTGCACAATCCGTTGTTTACTTACAGTAACGCAAGGTGTCGTCTGTGTGTCGTGTCGTCTGCGATACGCTCGGTGTTAAAGGGTTAAATCAAAGACTAAAAGTCCAGTCCAGATTTTGCCATTTCCAAAATAACAAGCCCCAAACCCTTCCATTTTTTTTGGCACACTTCACTTAGGTGGAACCAGAGTAAAACGGTATGGTACCGTCAGGGTGGAGCTGATGTGACTTTTCTTTGATTTATTTTATTGGGCTGGACACTGTGGACAGCGATGTTTTCATTCCCTGTGAATCACAGGATAATAATATTCACGTAGATATTATGAGTCTAGTGATATTCACCATGTCCAGTGAGATCCTCAGTGCTGCTGCTGCTGCTTCTTCCTTAAAAGGCATCAGAGTGCTTCATGTTTGGGAAACCAAGGCTTAGCTAACATAGAACACACACACACACACAAACCAACCACTGCCCACTGATTTCAGAGTGGAAGACGATGATTTTTTTTCTTTTCCTGCCTTGTGTTAACGGTGTTTGTCTGCTTTTAATCGTCCTCACATTGGAGCTACAGCGTAAACAGGAACAAACATGAAGGAGAGAAAAGGCCCACGGACTAGAACACACCACACACAAACACACATCGAATCACACACACACACACTTACTGAAAGACGCACAATCATACTGACACACACACATTTAGAATCACACACACCGAATCTCATACGCACACACATTAATTGAAAAACACAGCGCTCACAGTGACACACAAACACACTGAATGAAACAAACACACACACTGAAAGACACACAATCAAATTGACACACACACGCTCTATGAAGGTCACACACACACCCACACACCGAATCTCCCACACACTCATTGAAAAACATGCACTCAGTGAAACACACACACACACAGCTTCTCTGTTCTTTTATGAGTGCAAGGTCACATGCACTGACAACATCACCATGGCGACAGGCATGAACACACACACAAACACATGCTGATGTAAAAAATATGATGTCGTCTAATCACACACGTTTGTGTCAACACGTCCAGAACTGTAATAAATATGGACACAAATAATCTGATTATAATCTGATATAATCTATGGTCTCATTCATACAGTTGTCCTCATAGGGGTCATCCCATAATACCCAATCCTACTTTCTTTTTCTTTTTTTTGTACTTTGATTTGTACATTTATTTGCCATTAAACATAAATGTGTGTTTTTCTTTAAATGTGTTAAGCAGCGCCCTCTCTGGTGGCTGCCCGTCACAGCACGAGAGCGCAGGTGCAGGAAGACGCCAGGTGACGCTCACTTCCGGTGATTTAAATTAAACAAACACAATAACAAACAAACAAACCGCCGCCGCAAACAGCGAGTTGACAAACTTTTCCTGTGCCTGAGGAAACAAATTAAGTGAAAACAGTCAGTAAATTGAGTGACAGTGACGGTAAAATGTGAGGAAAAGTGAGTTTTAATCGACGTTTAGACGCAGGGAAACGGGAAGAAACGTCACCGGAAAAGTGGCGCGTGGAAACTAACAACTTCAGACAACGTGAGTGAAATATCTTCATTTACTTCTCTGGTTGTTGATGTTTACAGGTGCTTTGTTTATTGTGATGTGTGTTTCTGCCTTTTCACTTCTGTATTTGTTGTCAAATTTGACTATAAAAACGCTTAGAAATGCTGAAAATGTTGATAAGTGAACATTAACTGGGCTGTTGCTTCTTTGTATGAAGATTTGTCAATTATAACCAATTTGCTGGTTCTGGATTGATTTTCATGAAATTATCCTCACATAGAGCTCATTTTCAGTAGCTGCAGCTCTATGTTATAATAAAATATGATGCTGACTATAAATGATACCTGCATCACTTTTCTTTTTAACAAATTAAGTTTTGAGGATAAATATGACCATAACTGCTTGTTTTTTGCATAAAGAGCAATTTAGGGTAAAAGATTGTGTAATGGACATAATAATTCAAATTCAAAATTAATGTTATTGAAAGAGCTCATATGATTCAGATTAGTTAAAAAAGTATAAGATATCATTAAAACCGAATCATATTGGTTAATTACCAGGTTTGCTGAACACCGATGAACATTTTCTGACATTTTACCGGCTAAACGATTACGCTATTGAGAAAATAATCTACAGATTGATCGATAACTGGTTGTTGCAGCTCGAATCACCACTCCAAAAGCAGCATTTAGTCAATTAAAAGTGCATAAATAGGCCTAATGATTGAATAAGTACCAATTAAAGTAACATTCAAAAAGAAAACGTACATAAAATTGATGATCAAGTCCACAGCTTTTGGGAAAATTCTTGTTTCATAGCCGCCCAAGATGATAGTTAATTGGTTGGAGAAATAAAAACAAGCCCTATAGCAGAGTTATCATAATTGGCAGAGCCAGTAGGTCTGAATATATGTGTCTATAGGTGCTTGTGAATGTAGTCGACATCAAAGTGAGTCCACAGAAGCCTGGCGCTGTTTCACTGTGTTTGTCAAGGACCACCTGTGTCGTTCCACTCTGTTGCTATCAACCACAGCGCCTGGTTTTCCAGCTGCTGTTTCCCTTCAGAGGAGAAAAACATTAGGGAGTCGCACACACGTCGATAACGAGGCCGAACATAACGTCCTGTTAATCCAGATTAATAAAGTAATACCAAGAGTACCAAATTTTAAACTCCTGTTCAGTTTCAGTTCGGTTTAAAAATAGGAAACTGCACAAAAATATTGGGCCATTTCCGTGGTTCAAGTTTTCCCACAATTCAAATTTCCATGACTTGTCTGAGTCCACCACAATTTGTCCTGAGGCGTGTGTGCGCGTTTGTGCACGCGTGCATGTGTGTGTGATCTGCCTCACGTTTGAGCCAAATGACATTGACACTGTTTTGACACATCCAAGTCATGTCTTTATGATCACAGCCACTCCATTTACACTGGATTAACACAAATATACAGCACTGTGATCCCAAAGCTGGAGAAACTCTCTTTTTAAACAACAATTTCATTTGTCTTCAGCAGGTGCGCAGTATTTTTCCACAGAATGTTGAATAATATTTTTTTGTCTTTTCAATCCTTGGCTCTGGCAGCACAGTCTAGACACCGAGCTGTCAGTTTTAATCTCGTTCTTCTGGGACGGAAACAAAGAGGAGAGAAACTCCTGCTCTGTTCTCAATTATACTGTATGTGTATATCCTTATTGTTCAATTCAAAGTCTGCAGAAAAACAGGGAGCATAGAGAGGAGAGCAAATACGGTGTTTGTTTATGTGTTTGGAAGTGCAGTATTTATTATGAATTGAGAGAAATACTTTTTTATACATGGCTGAACCACGCGTACGTTATAGAGAATTGCATTGTTGTGATATTATCAGAAAATTGGATGCACTTGCGATTTAAAATGAACCTAAATAGTGAAAGCTGAATTTTAAAATATTGTTTTTATTTGCACAAAGTTAATATCACTGTTTTATTTCAGTTACACCTCTGGATAAATCAGTTTCACTAACAGACGGAGCAGATGATAGTATTGTTAAAGTACTGTGACTTGTTATACCCTAAACATGTATAGAAATGGCTGGTATTATTGTTATTTGGGAGTTAATGGGTGAGTTTTTACCATTTTCTGTGACAACGCTCCTGCTATTTATGGAGCCATGTGTAAGAGACGGATTATAAAGCTGATTGAACTTGATGGATTAACCTTTTGAAGCTCCACGCTACACACACAAACACTCGATACAATAGTGACTTTTGTTCGACTCTCCCTGCTGCATTCACTAGCACAGGCTCTCCTGATAGATCTGTGGTCTCCGAGTGCAGGCCGAGATTACATCCTTAGGATACGTCTGTGTGTTAATTTCCACATAAAACTCTCTTTTGCTCCTTTCCTCATGCCTCCCAATACATAAATAAGAACAATATCTAATTTTCTACCCTTCAATATCCTGCATAAAAGCAGTGAAGAACATTAAAGTTCTTGTTTACTTTTGCCGGAAGCCTGTACCTTCCCCCCTTCTCTCTCTCTTTCTCTCCATCCTCCTCCTCATTGCCACCCAGCTGAAGTCTGGTTTACATCTGTGTCCCACTCCCACAGCAGGCCTGACACAAAGGTGTGTGTGTGTGTGTGTGCGCTGCAGGGAACCTGGTGTTCTCAACAGTGGGGAGTGTGTTTGTTCTTGGTAGCAGCTTCCTAAAATCTTTACCACTCCCCACTGAGGCGACCCCCTCGCTCAGATCCTCTGATATGCAGCATGAACACACCGTCTCACACAGACTTTGTTTTCCTAGTAGGCCGTAGTATTTTTTTTGTTTTTTTTTACATGTTGGTGCATAGTAATTTTGGAAAATGTGGCAATATTATTTAATGTTGCCATGAAATTTCATTAAGTAATACCTAATGTGGCCGACCACTTATTACAAGTATGTTTTAGTATTAATTTTTCTCAGAAAGTTTCATTTGGTCGGCCCCCCACTGACCAAACTAGACCTTTTCGTGGCCTCCAGGTCGTGACTCCTGCTGTATGTTTATGGAGCTTATGGCTTTTTGCTTTGGTTTTGCTGCTTATTTTTACCCTGCGTGGGTTGGGCTAATCCAAAATAGTGAATTCCACACTACAAAATAAGTCATTAAAGTATGTATGATTTGTGCCGATATCGTATCGGATCGATTTTGGTATCAGCCAATACTCAAGGGACATGCCTAGCATTCAAAGACCCTGGTAAACACACATTGTGTCCACAAACTAAATGATTGCTGTAGCTGACACCTTGTGATGTAGGGATGAGCAGATATTATACTCTGATATAAAATCTGATACAATCCAAATACTCTATATCACCTGTAAAAATGTAAATCAAAGTCAGCAACAGCATTTTATCGCAGTCATGTTGTGGACTGTTTACAATCAAGCTAATAATTGGATTCTCAAGCTCATCATTGATGTCGTCACGGTAATTTCTGAGCTAAAGAAAACTAGCATAAGGAACGGTCTTTATGGTATGTGTTTGTGTGTGTTTTTGTCCCAATAACAGACCATCTGCAGCCGTTTGCTGTGAGATGCTTTTCATCGGAGAAATGTTAAATTCAGTGGCATTCATACTGATAGGAGAGCTATGAAGGGCTTTTTTTTTCTTTTCTTTTTTTTCCTCTTCCCTTCAGTCCAGAGGAATGTTTGATCTGGAAGAGCTCAAGGTTTTTCAGATGACAGTTGGCACCGGTGGCGTCCTACATATGACTGCATGTGCAGGAATTTATGATGCCTGTAAAGCCTGGATTCCTGTGAGATTGTGCAACTCTGATTTCATCTACGCTCAGTCAGCATGAACCTACTGCAGTTACCAGCAGATATTTATTTTTGGCTTATAAATGCAGAAAGTTATGCCGAAAGCTTTACATAAATATTTTTTTTCCATATTTCTGAAGGAGAGAGGTTGGAATTGTGTTTTTGTATTGTGGAATTCTTGGAGCCAAAAATAAAACTGGGGATAAAAATCATGATACAATGTCTGATATACAAAGCAAAGAAATATAATTAGTTTACAGCTGTAGTCAGCAGTATCTCTACAAAATAAAGGTCAATTCAATAGTCACATTTCCCCAAAGCTGAAATAGGCTAGAGTAGGTGTGGAAAAGTTTAATATCTGCAATGCAGTATGTCAATCAAAGGCTTTTATTGACAGGTATCTGTTAAAATATATCACCAATTGAATATATGTGACCCCTGTGTGCTAGCAGTAAAGTGATTTCTATATTTGTAGGAAAGAAGATCAGATGAAGCAGATAAAGAGTAAAACAGATGGATGTGCTTCCTGGATTAATGAGGTGTTGATGCTCCACATGTGGAGCAGGTGTTACCGTCAGTACGTTTTCCACGCGCAGTTAACTTGTGCTGTGGTTTTAGCTCGACCGCTCTGTTTAATTGGACTACTCGTGCCCTTGTGCCAGCATATAAGCAGTAGCGGAGAAGTGATTTATTGAACGTAAGTGTGTCCACCTCTGCTCTGCTTCTCTGCTTGTTAGCATGTCCAGCTAACAACATATACAATCCTTTTTAAAGTGACAGAGCATAAAATGTGTCAACTCTTCAGTCCAAGCGAATGTCAACGGCCTGGATTTTGCCATATTTTTGACACGGTTCTCTTATTCTAATGTGATCGGGCTTCTTCTATTACCTCTGGGTATTAGCCTAGCATTGGTAACACGTCGTCCTTCCTTGTGCAATATGATAAATGATATGCTGGTGCAAATTTCTATATTTAAATTAACAAATGAAGGCACTCTAAAGTAGACAGTCCCTGCCAGTTTCACTCGCCGAGCGTCGCTACTTCATGTCTCCTTGTGGTGGCGCTGCTCAAATGAATGAGGGAAAACTTGGATAATGGTAGAGAAAGCTACATTAAGAGATGCCCCATCCACATTTTGTCGCAATATTAATGGTATTGTGGACCATGTATTGTGTATTGTGAGGTACCCTGAGAATTCCATCCCTACCCTGTGTGTGTTAGTATGACTAGAAATTATGTTTCGTACAGTCTGACTATTGAGTCTGGTTTTACAATAATTCAGTTTCTTCTTATGTCATGTAAACGGACAGTACGGAGTAAAACAATGTTTTCAGAAATCGTCCAGTCTGGATATAACAAATACATGAACTATTTTTTTTCAGCATCCTTACAAAAAAACACATTTTTTATGATGTTTCACAGGTCGAAAAATGTTATGGAAATCTCGTACTGGCCAAAAATAAGGCAGGTAGAACTGGAGGTGTTGCCCATCCAAAGTATATGGCCTGATACACACAGGAGCTGATCTGCTGAGCTAACATTGACTGATGAGGTAATTCCTGACTAATGGGAATAAATAGCCTGAACTTACAATAGCAGACACAAACGCACTTCATCTATCCTTTCATAAACACACGGCAGGATGTGGACAGGGACACGTGTGGTGAGTTGTTGGCTCGTCGTCTCTGGTCGCAGAGATAAGATGTGATACAGGAGGTTAATGACTGTGTTGTTGTTAGAGCTCTGGAAAGTGTGGGTCACGCTGGGAACAATTGGCCTGCTCTGTACTGCAGAACCATCTGTGTCTGTGACTCAGCCAATTCCATCCTTCATATTCAATTAATGAAGCTTTAAATCTCTCTCTCCACTGAAGGTGGATTAAGTAATCGAAGACTGTGGGACTGCATTTTTTACTCAATATTCATTTGGATGCAGTTAAATTGACCAAATCGGGAAGTTACAAAGTGGTTTTTACGAGTTAAAGATGATAATATGTAACATTTGTGCATCATAGCATCTATAAACGAGGCTCGTGTATATATTTTGTTGAGTAGTGAACTTAAATTAGCCAAAACAACCTTTTAATGACGTCATCCACTTTACAGTCTCTGGAATAACTTCCAGGTAAAACCCCTGATGAAGGAAATATTCGGTACTACCAGTGAGCTAGTGTGTGTTTTATCTTTTCACTTTATTTTGTGTATAATTAACATAACATAGCAACAATTTCCATGATGGCACGGCTGTTTCCCAACGTCATCAAAGTAAGTGTTGTTATTGTTTGTTTGGGAGACCCCTAGTGGCAGAAATTACATCCTGTGCATTCAAATCCGTTTGCTCTTGCTTTCCGCACTTGTGGTGTATTAAATAATCAAATCACACCTTTGAAAGGTAAAACCAGGGTTTTTAGTCTATATTTGTTTTTGACGCAGCTAAAAATGACCAAGATCAGAAAGTTGCAACGCAGTTTTAAAATTTAAAAGTATCACTATAGAGGGGGGAAAAAAGGATTTCCCCTTGTATGCTGCAGGTGGAAACAAATAATTTAATAACAGAGGAAAGAGGAAATCTCTGTGCCCACTTAACATCTGTTCGGGTGGGATGGGGGAGGAAAGAATATCAAACTCCAGGATCTCTGTGATTGTTTTTTCTTTCTTAGTCTGCGTCGATCGCTGTACACTAACTGGACCCATGTGTGTCGCGTGTCAAACAACAACTGCAGCCGCAGTCGAATCGTTTGATCAGTGGTGAAACAAAAAAAGCATCGGGAGTTGCTGTGGAAAGAAACGTGAATGCTCGACCAGCTCCAGACCTGGCAACCTGGGGGCTCCTCTGTTGTTCCAACCAGACAAGTGAACCCAGAAACAAGGAATCTCTTTATTTAAATGGGGATTTGTGGAAACAAATTCACCAGTCAAAGAAAAACCGGGGCCAGCTTGGAGGAGTACATGTTCCCATCCTCTGAGGAAACACTGAACCCAAATCCAAGCAACCCAGAGGTTCAGTGGAAATGGATTTATATAACACCTGGCAAAAGCACAATGTCTGGCAAAATGGTCATGTGGATTGATTGTGATTGTTTGGAAAACAGACGCTCGGTTGAATCCCAAACCTGGCAAACCCAGTACACAAAGAGGTTTGGTGCAATGGAGCCGAGTGTAAGATGAAGCATCTCTGGAAAAAAGGTTTTATAATCTGCATCTGCAAGTCAGAGGAAAACCTACTGGAGGCTGATGATCTGCAGTTTGACTTAGAAATCTGTAAAAAGTATAACAAGTCCAATCAGAGACGGCGATGAATGAAAAACAACAGGGAGTTACGACAGGGGGGGATTCAGATTCAGCAGCTTTATGTACAATGAGTACAGAAATGAAAGGAGTCATGCTGGAAAAATGTCCTAATCTCACAGAAACAGTGGAAGTGAGTGAGCATAGATTTAGTGATCGTTAATCAGATAGATAAGATTGATGAGTAGCATTTTCATGGCTAAACGAAAATGGATTTCAGTCACTTTTTAAATGCAAGAACCAGTTCACGTAAAGGTAAAGAGTTTGAGATGCTGGAAAAACAGTCTTGAGTGGGCTATGTTTTGAATTCAAAAGTCAAACCCCTGTCTTCAGACTTACCCCTGAAGCCACACCTCCAGAGCACAGGAACGCACAATGCTTGTTCACGAAGAGCGTTGGTTTCTCACGGTTTTGCGAGTGCTGTGCAGCATCGGTAACTTTTCGGTGGCGCTAACCGTTTTTTGGATACTTGTATACACTTTTGGATACACTAGCTGGAGCCAAGGAAGCTTGGGAGTTATTTTTGGGACGAGATTTCCAGAACATTCCTCCACATGTGAAACAACCATGGAAAAATTAGTTTTTTGTAAGGATGCTGAAAAACGAGTTCATGCATTTGTTATATCCTGACTGGACAAGTTCTGAGCACATTTTAATCCGTACTTGACCGAAAAAGGAAGTCACAAAGACACAAAGTACCTGTCCCGTAGAAACGGAGCCACCATAGCGTCACTTTGCAGCCCTTTCTGGGCTTTCAGTTGTCGCTATCCCAAAAACATTTTCGTCTTCCGTTTGCGACCGACACCTGTTGTTGGCATCTTTTCTGCCATAATGTTGCTGCAACTGTCTCATAGTGTTTTTAGCGAGCTAGCATAATGCATTAATTACTTGGTTGTGTAGAGGGTTTTAAGCAATACAGTTGAATGCAATACAAAATGATCTCCCATGCCTCTGTACTTTTTAAGATAAATCTTAAAGATTCATTTAGGTGTAGTTTTGGTCAATAAAGTGCAAAAAATGGAGGAAAATATAGAGTCCTCAAAGTAAATTAATCTCCAAGGATGCACAATATTATCCAGTCTTGGCTTTAAAATGTATAATCGGATATTGACGAAAATACCAAGATTCACACAGTATGCCTAAAATAAAAGAAGGCTTACATTTAATTTCCTTTTCTCCTTAAAATACAACGAACAGATTTTCTTTTTCCCCACCACCACCACCAACTATGAGCTGAACCTCAATGACGTATCTCTCACTGTGAAACTAATTACAGTCGACAAATGGCTTCTGAAGCTCAGAGTGAATGTTGTTCACTGAAGCTTTCATTATTTCCATGTTCTGCCTCTTTCAGTGTCTCTATATGTAGATGATGTGCGTGTGTGATGAAAACTCTGAGGCTGTTGGTGATGAGTTCATCAAGGAAAGAAGTGGTCACTCTGTGTGCACACTGTGTGTACTTGTATTTATGTCTTTGTGAGGACAATTTGACCCTTTTTGTCTGGGCCTCATAACATTTAAAGGGCCTTTTCAGGGTTAAGACCTGGTTTTAGGGTTAGGGTTAACTGGTTATTGTTATGAATGAAAGGAAGTCAGTGCAGAGTCCAAAGAAGAATTAACTGTGTGTGTGTCATCTAAAACTTGAATAGTATATTGATTTTATCATAAAGTAATGAAAATACAATATACATGAAAATGAAAGTGAAGCACAAACAAGTTTGTGAAAATGACTGTTCTCGTCTGAAAGTCTTGACAAATAGAAGTTTTTCTTTTACTACATTCCTCAATTATGCAGAAATGCCGGCTGCATTCCAACGTATCTTGGCTCACTCACAACTGATGAGAGGGAATAAAAGTGAGATTTATCTCTGTTTTTACTCCACCGATCTTCTCTTTCATTTCCAATGCAAATGTTGATGTTGGGGACGTATTTTCGATTCATTTATGATCAAAATAGTTGGCAATTAATTTAAAAATCCATTCTAATTCATTAAAAAAGCAGCCCTAATCTCAGCTACAGGTTGATCTTAGAAAAATGTTGATTTATTAGATGAATAGGTGTAAACAGATCCAACATAACAGAAGTAAATGTTTTTCTCTGTATTGAATATTTACTCTTCATTTAGCTGCATCGTATTATTTATTGTGATTTATATCAAATTAAAGTGTTTTTTTAACAACATTTTTCAAGTTAGTTTGCTGGCCAAGTTTTCATTAGTGGAAAATTGAGGATGTTTTTCTCAGACTGCTGACACTTTATTGACAACAGATTAAAAACAAAAACATTAATCAGTTCTGATTCCAGCTTCTTAGATGTGACATATTAAAATATCTTTGATTAGTCTATAAAAGATATTTATTCTGAAATGTTCTTTCTTGATCCTTTGTATTTAAAGGATTTATCAGGAATAAGATTAATTGCTTGTAAGCGTTATTTTGAGTTCTCTAACTTTTCCCCTCTAATATTGCAAATATGGTGTTTGTTAAAACTGACTGGAGTTGATAATGTGATATTTGTGTTCAGCACCATATTTTTGTTTGCTGGGCTGGGCTTCAACTTCTCTAACACTAATATCCTTCAGGAGTGTGTATAACCGGCTTTGTGCTGTAATATGACACAGGTGTGTGTGTTTCAGTGTGCGTTTGCCTCATGGTCTGTTGTGTCTTTAATTTTCTGCAGACGTTTTGAACTATAAACTGATGCTTTTTAAAAAAAGCCTTTTTCCAGTTTCCAGTTTATGGCTTTTTGGCACTGAAGTGATATTTACACATCAGCGAAGTTAGACAAATCATTTTGTCTTTCTCCTGCTCTTCTGGGCTGCCTCACAGAAAGATAGTGTCTTATTGAATTATAGTATAAAGGTCCTGTTGCCATGACACCGGAATTCAAGTTGCTTGGAGAGTATTCGACTTGAACTAAATCTCAGCTCTCTTGTCTGATCGGAACATCACAACCTTTCAGCTGCGCTGATGAAAACCTCGACCCAGTCTTGACCTCTGCAATAGAAAGAAGCGTCTGTCTAATCTGCGTGCTATCAGACGTTTTTTTTTATTGGCAGCCGTCGCTGAAACCGGAAACCTCTTCACCTGTCTGTTTTTTAGGAGATAGAAGACTCTGACGGAGAGTTTCATCATGCTCTTAGGTCACTGTCTTAACAAAAAAACACACAACGCCATCTGTTCTCTCCGTCCTTGAAGTGGGATGATGAGATAATAGTAGACAATATAGTGGTGACAGAGCTGAGTTGTGGTTAAGGAGTGCAGATGTACCTGACACATAAAGACCCGTGAGTCAAAGATGGGAACACAAAGATGTGTGTGATGATTTGGTAGTGTTGTCATCGGAGGAGCAGACGTGTCCCAATTGTGGTTGTGTGTGTACATGCCAAGAAAAGCTTTTGTAGGGTCCTTCATGTCCAACCAGGACCTTCAGACCCAGTCTACAAATGAGTATAGACTGGTCTGGGCCTTATCGGGCAGTTATTTACAATTTACTGCATTTTAAAATACTGGAAAAATTTGGAAAGAAAAAGTCACTGGTCTGATACAGTCACATACAGCGGCAGTTTATTCAGTTTATTCCGATCAGCGGTGCTGTCCCTAAGTGTTTTTAACTGATTTACAGTTCGGCACTGTTCGGTTCGATCATTATGTAGGACGTCTCTTCCTGTGACGGCACTCTCGCTGTTTTCTGCGCACACTGCCATGTTGATATTGTCAGAGAACTAGTGGAGGGAGGGGGAGAGAAATGGAGCTGAGCGAGTGAGTGCTGTAAAGAGGACAAATCAGAAACCCCCTGGAAGAAGTGGGTGTGTGTTTGCCTGTGTCTCATTTGCATATAAAGGGACCATGCACGAAAACCGAGCGTTCTGAAAGGGGTGGGTTTAGCAGGGTTATTGAACTGCTAGATGCTTCATCCTTATGGTATTTTGACCAAAGCCTGTTACTGACATGTTCATTAGGACACCAGGGAATTATTTTAATGGGGGAAATAGGGTATAATATGTCCACTTTAAGTTTTTGTCTCCATGTCCAAAAACAATCACAACAAAAATCTTTCCTCTCTGCAGCAGCGCAAGTGAAATTAATGTAATCACACGTTGACTTTGACAACAGCTTCCAGAAACCGAATTCCCAATTTTTCACAAACCGTCGCTTAATTGCAGTAATGCAAAATGCGCTTGGGCAAATGTGTCCTCTGCGATACGGTCGGTGTTAAAGGGTTAAAACCTACTCTGGTTGGCAAAAGACCAGAAAATTGAAAATAAACTGTATGTAGAGTTTGGCTACGTCTGACACGCCTCGTCTCGTCTAAACAAATGTGATTGCGTTGCATACAGACGTCCAACAGAAACAACGGCTACAATGCAAAAAGTTTGCAATTGGTTACATGTATGTAAAAGAAGGTGAAAGGACCTCTTAATCCACAGGTTTATACAAAATGCATTTTTTTTTACATAATCTCCCCCACAGACTTTGTGCAAGTGTGTTTTGAAAATAAACCCCCAATGTGTGACCATACCACTTTTTCCACATTTGTTAAACTTTTACTAGAAGTGCATCGTACTATCTGAAGTTATCACATGGTCCACCAGAGGGAGCTCTAAGTTGGAGATTTTATGTCTTTTTCTTTTTCCGTTATCCGAACCAGTATCAACTCATCATCACTTATTTTCTCTGCATGTCTGCTGCGTCCAGAGAAGCTGTTTTGGTTTTCTGCTAAATTGATCATATTTCCCATGATCACATACTCTCAAAGAAAAGTAGACATTGCACAGAAATTCATGAAATCACTCGGGGGATCTCGTCCGATCTGATCTCATCGTGTAATCTGAGCGTTCTCACTGCAGTTTATTGAACTTGTTTCATGGCCAGTCTGGTACTGATTAGTCAAATGAATCTAATCAATAAATACTGTTTGCATCCACCCTTTGATTAGCATCACTGCTTTCTGCTTGGATGTGCTGATGTCTTTGGAGAGCCTCGAGTACCACTACGTAACACGGCTCCAGCTGTGAAACTGAACTGCAGATGTACTGTAGATGCTGTGATGATGATGATGGTGATTTCTGGGACAGGGTTTGTCAGTGTCCTCTACTGGCACTGCTGTCAATCATCCGTCCATCGACACGGGCCATCTTGTCATGAAACTGGCAAATCCTGCGAGGGGAAAGGAAGGACGGTGCGTCAGTGTAATTTACTTTCCAGGCAGAATCCAGTGTCAACATCATCGGTGTTCTATGAGGTAAAGGGAGTTGGTTGGTTGGTACTGGACTGAGTTAAAGCAGTCCCTTACATCACTGTGGAAAGACCCCAGAAAGATGCCAGTCTGTGGATAGATGCCCAGGAATGAAGTCGTTGGAGGAGTTCAGATCTTTGACCTCTGTCGTCTGTTACCAAGCTGTGCTTTCCTGTTTCTGTTTGGTTAGTTACCATGGTTGAAAAATGTTCCTTGTTGGACTTTATATCCACTGTGGCGTGTGTGTGATCCAAACTCCTGCTTAAGATGTTTTTACCTCCTACCTTTTTTCCAAAAGGATAATGTCCCAAATTCGTGTTTAATGGTGATTCATTCTGGACAAAGGCTTTCAAATTAAGAAGCAAGCACAAGAAGTTCATCAGCAATACATTTAGTCAAATTTTACGGGTTTAAAGTTTATCTCCAACTGTCAATAGAATGACATGTTGTACTAATATTCTACAACAAAGCAGTTAATTCATATCTTTATTCGTATCTTTTAATAGTTCTTGCTTGTCACTGCGTCGTCATTATGTGATGTTACAGAAAAAAAGCAACCGCATTGTGAGATGAAGCAAATCACCAACCCGTGAGGAAGCTTTGTGTGCATGGAGGTGAAATAGAAAGAATTGATACTGTTGTGTGGCACAAAATCTCTGAATATAATCTGAAACCCACATGAATAGGGTTTAATCTGCTGCCCGCCCTATTCGCTCTCGCTTTATTCCGCAAACCTTGCTCACACTTGGCTTCATTTCACGCATCGTCGCATGGTGCTGAAGTCGAGATCTGCTCACAGAGACACAGTGTCAAGTTGTCTTTTTTTTGTCATGATAAAATTGTGCTAACCATCTGGAAAAGCGACTCTTGGTCGATGCCCAAAAATGCGATCCAACCCCCGGCCGACAACTGAAGTCCAAAGGCTGGATAAAAATACTGGATGCAGTGACGGAAATCGTTTATGATCCAAGTGGGGGCTTTTGTCAGGGCAGCAAACATGAGGGGAACAGGCTGTGATGCCCAGAGTCGGATATGTTAATACCAGACACTTGGAGCAGACGCCAGCCAGCAACATTCACAAGGACAAAGTTCTCCTCAAGAAGGACGATCACCTCAGTGGCCTCTAATCTGATCGGTTTTTGCTAGTCTCCTTCAGCATAATGGTTTAATTTCAAGATAATATGTCCTCGACATTTAGCATCTGAACTTATGAACGTTAAACATTGCCACTAAATGAAATTAATGGCTACAACTATATTACATTCATCCAGAACGTACACATACTGTATGTGCTCAGCCACACAACCTACATTGACCACACCTTCTAGATCAGGTATGTCCAAAGTCCGGCCACGGGCCAATCACGGCCCTCGGTCAGATTTTGTGAGGCCTGCAGCTCAGATTTTATAATGTGTTATTCATGGCCCGGGAGGGACTTGGACAGAAAATCAGCCCCAGTAATGTGTCATTCATTAGCTCAGCTAGCAAAGGGTTCACAACCTACCTTTTAGACTCTTTATGTCTATTTTGTTATGTTATTAGACTCCAGATGTAAAAGAAAGGCGTGGCTTAGATTTGGTTACATTGCCATTTTAAAATGATAACTGTGAAATTATTATAAAACCGTGCATCGGTATGTAACATATTGGTCGCAACAAATTTGCAGAATTTCTCCAACCTTTTAGTTGAGATTTATGTTCATATGTTTTAAATAACATGCATAAAATGAAGTTGTAGTATATTTTCCAACTCAAAATGACTGGTGTTGATGCACAAATTTCCTCTTGGGTCACAATTGGTCCTCACATAGAAAGTTTTATTCAGTTAGACATGTTAACTTACTAGATGGCACGCTATACACATACTTTCATAGTTTAAAGCGGTATAAACGTAATTAGACTGACAACACTGAACTACAGGAGGTGTTCAACAAACACTGGGGTAAGCTTACGTTTAGTGGTGAACAAATCTGTCTTTCCCCTGAACATTTGTTAAAATTGCATATTCAAAGGACAAGTTTTGAATTGCCTAATTCAAACTCCTTAGTAATTGATTCATCGTGTTTTTCCTCGGGTTTAACAGATAATTTCAGCTCTGAGTTTTCATTACTCTATGAATATATGGACATTTTTAGGACGTGAGAACATGCAAACTGTAATTTAGAGTCGTCTTTGATTACGTTGCGCACATGTTCTCGTGTAACCCCAAATCCCAGAAGCCCAAACTCCTTAATGAGCCAGTTTACATGTGCTGAAATGGAAATAAAAGCAAAGCACAGAGCGAGACGGAGATTTAGATATTTGCGAGACATGTCAACGCTCCGTGTCCCTTTTTGTAAATTATCTTTCAAGACATTGGCACAAGTACCCTTCACGGTAATAGTGGCTATAAATAAATAAGTAAAATTTTTAAAGAGATGTGGTTTTCAAGCAGACTGCATGAACCCATTTCTCACAGTGGGAAGGTGGTGATGTACAAAAATGTTTGAACAGTTACGGCTTTATGAGGAGGGGAGGAAGAAAAAAAAGAAATGGATTTCTTGGCAGACATGACAGTATGTGAGAGAATCTGCTGAATATACTGACTTCTTCTGTCCGGGCACTAAAGCATGGCAGAGGCGGCTGACTCATGGCTACACGCCCAAACACATCTGTGTGTTTACCAGCCGTGTTTTCTTTAACATTGGAAGATTGGAATGGTGTGGACGCCAAGGAGCCCATCGCCTTTATGCCTACATTTATGCAGATGTATTGAAGTAGCGTTCTTGTGCTGGAAGCACATGCAACTCATGCTTCTGCTGTGTCTGAGTGGGATTGTGCGGGTTTTACACGGGATCGGGTTTCTTTGTTTAAATACTATTATGGGCATTAGTGGTTAGCAGTGGGATTTCTTGTCCTGCCTTGAAAATTCACCGTTTGGCGAGCGGCCAATACAAAATCATACAGTTATGCAGCCCACCTTTAGCGCCCGATAACTCCAGGGGAGGCCGGAGCTAATCCAGCGGTCATACAGTAGGGGGGGGAGGTGGCGTGGACCCCTGGACATGTCGCCGGCCCACCGTGGGACATACGGAGACAAACAAGCATTCACTCTCACGCTCTACGGTCAATTTAGAGTGTACTCTTTAACCTATTCTGCGTGTTTTTGGATTGTGGGATGAATCGAAAAATCTGAGTCACTCCTCCACAATTGTTCAGTGTGTTTACACGGTACACTTTGTTCACGAACTAATCCCACTTTTTAAAAATAATAAAAAACTGAAATTTCATAAAGCTAATATTAAAAAATAATTCCATTTCATCCTCCCATAAACCCCTCTTGTTTTTTCCTGCCCTCATTTTTCCCCTCACTCTGGATGAATGAACAATATCTGGCTGCTCCTTCCGTCCCTGACTCCTCCCCCCTCTCTGACTGACACTTCTATTACGTTCAGGCTTCTTAAGATTTTCTCTTTAAATTCCCAAAGCCCACGCCACATCCCCAAAACAAAACGCAACAGATTCCATAGTCACCTGGGATTACATACGGAGCCGAGTGCGCTTCATGTAGCTGTTGAAAAGTCAGAGGACGGGCAGGTCAGAGGTCACACTCTTGGCACCGGTTGTAGTTAAATACCACCGGGAATTGTGCGTCCAGAAGCACCTGTAAAGAAGGATGACTCCACCTGGAGACGATGATTGCATCCATACCTCCGCCGTAAATCTGAAGATGAATGAGATTTAAAATGCGACGTGACGACACGGACAGTTTTCACGGCTTGGCACACTTCCTCCGACAGTTTTAATGTCTGTCTCTGTGAAAGAAGCAAACTGTGAAAAGGAAATGTTAAAGTGGAGCTAATAAACACTCTGGAAAGTGGAACTTTCTATGGACGACATAATGAGGCATATTAACGATTTCTTTCAGTGTCTCCAGAGTCGTTATGCAACAAGGTATTTATAAACTGACAAAGGAAACGGTGACGAACAAACTGTTGATCAGCAACAACTTTAATTTTCATGTGTCGAGCTAGAATTTAGCTACTGTGGCTGCTATGCATGTGCGAAAATACGGCTAATTCCGGTTACAAATGCCGTTTCCAGGATTATGTTTTTTGGATTATTTCTGGGATAGGTTGTGTGGGAACTGTGGAACAGAACACAGCATCTCAGCCACTTTGGGTCCAACTGAACGTCACATTATCTGCATGTGTTAGATAGGGCTACAACGATTATTCAATGAACTGATTAATAAATGAATCGTCAACTATTCTGATAATCGATGAATCAGTTTGAGTGTTTTTTTTCAATAATTAAAACAAGCTTTCTTATTTTTCAGCTTCTTAAATGTGAACATTTCCTGGTTACACAAAAATAGGACTTGTTTGGGAGGCATCTCTGGCATTTTATGGACCAAACAAATACTTAATTGAGAAAATCGTTAGTTACAGCCCTAGTGTCAGACTGACTTTGAGCAGTTCATAGGAAGGAGAAAAGGAGACCAAGAATAAAGCAATAACGGATGATTGAATGCTGAAATAGAAGTAACGCAACATGGAGCTTTGCAACAACTCCGACGCTTGACCGTTAGAAAATCACAAATTAAAAGAAAGGATTGGTGAAACAAACCAAAGAAAATTAGATGCACTGCTTTCATTAACCCCCATTTCAGTTGATTTAAAACCCATTTTTCACTTGTACAAAGCAGCTTGACCTTGTGGCTCACGGCCTGCCAGTCATTCTGAGGGGAGGTGTGGGGAGAGGCCCTTTGTTGACACTTTATTTGGTTTTGAGCTTAAAAAAAACAACCAGCAGCCCTTGTTATTTTCTCTGTTGCCCCAGCACAAACAAAGGCACATAACAACCACGCAACCGTCACCCCCACACTCACACACACGAAGTGTGACCTTGGACCCATAACACACCCTCCTTCTTTGTGATGGAGCCTCGTAATTCTGCAGAACCTACCTCTGGAAGCCTGAAGGCGGGGGAGTCCGTGTCACTCAAAAAAAGCGAATAAAACAGTAAAATATGTTTCTTAGAAAGAAATGTGTCTGATTTAAAGCTTTTTTTAAAGGTTTTACGTTCTCTTGCAATCCACTTAAAAATATCCAATTATTTAAAATGACAGAGCATAAAATCAGTCTCCTCGTCACACCAAATATACCTACCTGCCTGGTTTGCGCCATGTCTTTATCTGATTCTTTTGTTGTGTACTGGTTTACATGCAGTAGTAGTTTGACTCCAACTTGCATTATCTGGAGTTTATTAGTCGTGATTTCAAGACATTCCATTTTCAGTCAAATTCTCTCATCTTTCCATGAACTTTTAAAACAGACTAACACAATAATTACTTCTTCTTTTTTCTATTGCCTAATGTTGTCTTAATCTGGTCACAATTTAGAAATCCAAACGCTGGTTGAACTCTTCACTCTTTGAAGAGATTTTTCTACCCTGGGTGAACCCACATGGATCTGCCAGTGCTAAAATAAAAAGGCAACAAATCACAAACGTGACAAAGTGACATCCTGCAGCTTCTGGTTATATACTGTACGTCCAACATGGCGGCAACTGTCTGTCCATTTGCCTGTTGCTGCCATTCTAAGCTCCCGTGGGCAGAAGTTGTTGTCGATGGCCATTGCTTGTTAGAAAACGACAACAAGTATGTTTGTTTTGACGTATTTTTAGTCACTCTGCATATATCGTCGTATATAATTGGTCTGATGGTTATAGGTCTATTCAGTTGTGTACAGAGACCTTTCAATCCTCTGGAAGTGAAAAGTGACTACGGTTGTTTTCTCCTCTAATAGTCCTCTAGACTCTGTACAATTGGGGACTCGGTTCAATGTTTGTTTTTAAGCGGACCTAGAGTTCGGTTGCGCGTTCACGCCTCCCCAAACGAACCGGATTTTCCGAGCAAACAAATTAGGGTTGGATTAAGACGGGTGAAGATGCACCCTGCATCTTCTCCAGACTCGTTCTCCTCGAGATGCAGTTTGATGCTAATCGATTCTGTATTTTATCATCTCCTCACTCTTATAGGTGAACCAGGAATCGATCCTAAAAGCAAAATCAGTCACCTGTGCAAACGCATACAGACGACAAGTGTCTTAAAACCCAGTAATGTTCACTGAGAGTTATAGAAGGCAACTTCTGCAAAATGCAGTCAAACACAAGAAAAACTGCATTGATGTAGTAAAAAAAACAAAAAAAAACTCTTCGATTATTTCATGCAGCTGCAGTTGTTTGGTGGCGCGTGTTGTGACGTTTACTGGAGCGGACTCATAATCTGAGGGTTGATCAGATTCCACAGTGGGTCAGAGGTGCTGCGATGGAATCCTGGCTCATGTGATAAGAAATATTTAGAATATAATTGGTATATAATACTCTTTATCGAGGTTAAGATGGAACTCCATTGGCCTCAATTCCAGCTCGCGCTCAAATTTATGATCTCATTTACGTCTGGGATTGAAATGTCTCTCATCATTTGTGTATTATTTCAGTTTTTGCCCCCCCAAAAGCATCATGCCCTTCTTATTTCCAGTATGAATATTGAATCAGGCGGTCTGTAAATTTGTCTTTTTTATTAAATCTGTGCGTGTCTCTTAGCAGCAGTGCCGTGTATCCCAACCACAAACAGCTGAGAGTCACAACATGGAAATTCCCTTTACAGAAAAAAGAAAAATTCGCCCTTGTTCAGACTCAGCACTACAAGCAGATGTACTTTCTCGCTCTCTCTCTCTCTGTCCATTTGTGCATTTTTTTTTCTCAGCCAGCTTTCTCACAGCCGTCAGCTGAAGAGCGATGATGACAATGTTCTGGTATCTCACTGACTCAGACCGTGTGGACCCCCCGTCTTTTAATCTGCAGCCACCCACAGGCTGAAATCCTTCACTCTCACTCTTACTCTCACCCCCCTCACGTCTTCCTGTTTTCTTTGCATAGAAACACCAGTGTATTGATCTATTGTCTCCTCGTTTCTCTCTCATTTTTTTGCTTTGTTTTTGTCCAAATACACAGAAAACTATGGAGATGTTGGAGCACTCACCTAAAAGTGTGGGTGGGGAATCGTCTTGGCAACCACAGAGTGCATTGTTTTATTTTCACTGAAGAATTTGCTGAAAACAAACCATCGGAATCCATTAAACTTTTATTTATAAACGGACAAATCTTCAGCTTTTGTTTTGGGAAATTTGCAGTTTATGGAAAGTTGCTATTTTGCAACTTAACGCTGATGCTAAAGTATGGGGTTTGGGCTTTTCCTATGGATGAAGAGTTGCTGACGGCTGATTTTCTTTTTCCCTTTTTAGTTTAATAATAACATAATACAAACATATGTGTTGAACATTATTGTATTGTCTCTGTTATCAGTCTCTTTAAACTGAAATGGGTTGAAAAAATAATGTTTTCCCGTCGCTCCAAAAGTTGCAACACAGGAGTGTCCACAGTCGACGACGCTGGTCAGTCTGCGTGAGGTCAGCGGTGAGAGGACGGCTTATCAGCACCGCCGCCGCTCAAACCGCATCACTCACACACTGCGATGCCACTTATCTGTCTGAGCTGTCAGGAGACAAGGTCTAAACACTTCTTTATCTGTTGTCCCGACCTCAACCCCCTTACCCCCCGCCTCCACACTGGCTCCTGCCGCGAGACTTTGTGTGTGTGTGTGTGTGTGTGTGTGTGTGTGTGTGTGTGTGTTTGTGTGGCACCAGCCAGTGCACAATGCTCTTGAGTCACCAGTCGGTGGTTTAATCACCAGCAGAGGTGTGCGGCTGCAGCTCCAACATACCTGCGCCCATAAATCATCGTCTGAGTTGGCGACTCAGAGAAATGTTTAAAATCCAAAGCATTTCAACAGGATCCCTATTTTACTCCCATTTATTCATGACCAAATGGAACTTTTTAACACTTCTGTGGTCTCCAGTTTCCAGCAAATGATGGATTTAATGCACAGAAGCAAATAAAGTTCTGGTGTTCTATGATTTAAAATCTTTCGTGGATGTTTTTCTACTTGTATCAGACAGTGAAACATGGAAGTAAGTGCAGTAAATTCAACAGTTTTTTGACAAATCACGTAATTAGGCTGTTTTATGTAATGTAACGAACTGGGCTTTGTTCAGACGACAGGAAAATGGGATTTTTTTCTTGTCAAATCTGGTCTTTTGTAATTGTACGTGACGTAAATCATATTGTGTGTCTTGGCTGAGTTGCCTTGGTAACAGCTTAGGTCTAACAATGTCTGTGGTAGGGCCAAATGACTGAATATACATATTTAAAATGATAACTGAGTCATATTTGGGCAGATTTGTGAGAAAAAAAGACAAAGAATATGATATTTAATCCAATATGGTAATTTTTTCACACATTGTGGGCTATAAACCTCTTATGACCATAATTATAACCAGGCTGCCTGGATTTATTTTGATTTCATGGCTGTAGAATTGTCACAAAATGACATTGATTCAATATTGGTGTTGACTGTGCAATAACAGTTTAAAAGACTGAAAAACGGGCATAAGCATGTGACTCGCTGGTGAAACTTGTCTGTGATTGGGCGGTCATTCCGTGGAAGTCCTGAGGGCTGCCTTTTAAGTTTTAGAATTTTCTCGATATCAAACGGTCTAGGAGTTATGGTAACGAGAAGTACACGTGCCAAATCCTGTCAGCGACGATGGGATGGTCCTAAGAGACAGCCCTCGTTTGTGGTGAGGCTTTAAAACACTCATGCAGAAAACTTTTTCTCCAACCCATCGCCCTTTTACAACGCTTTCCCTGATGGAGGAGACCGCCACTTATCGGCACGTCCATCGCCGTTTTTGACGTCATTGTCGTGTTTGTGTCTGTGAAATGCAAGAGACAAGAGACGACGATTTGAGATCTGATTTGAGATCAGCCGGAGCGCTTCAGACTCGGCCGTCTCACATCTGATTCGAATCGCATGTCAAACCGCCTCCAAATGTGGCTTGAATTAGACTTGAATAAATTTGACTTAATGTGTTTTTTGTTTAGGTTTTTCAATCTTTCAAAACCAATCAGGATAAAATTTGGAGGGTGTTCTTTTCGATGAACACACACAATTTGACACAAGTAGTTTGAAGTGCAGTGGGTCTGGATTCACCTTTTAGCGTAAGTTCAAGGCAATTTGTACAGTGTGTTGTCAGAGAATGTTAACCAATGGCTCTCACTGAAGTCTGAGATTAAAGATGAATGCCAAAAAAAGGCAAGTCACTTAGAAATTCATTAAGAATAAAACCCTCTCTTACAGTCTTGTTGGAATTTATTCATAATGAGCTCTTGGGAGGTATAATGATGCTTTCATTGAACCGTATTCAACTTTGGGGATTTCCTCCACGGCTACAGTGAAAAATATGCCTTTTCCAAAACGTGGGTTACGTTTAAGTTTGGGATTAAGGTGTTTGGGGACTTTTGCAATTGCTTGATGGATCTTTTTAGTTTCACCAATCGATTAAAAAAAGCTCTCAAATACCTGAGTATTCTCTGACAACTACCGCCTAAAACCTCTGGGTTTGCGGAAAGATTTGCTCAAACCTTTACTCCCTTTATTGGTCACTGTTTTTTTTAAATCATGTAAAAGCGTAGACCGTGCAGTCTTCTGGATGCAAAACGAACTTCTGCTGTGAAGCCGTAAGATTTGCTCTTAAACTGGCGCCATGACAGTTTTGCAATGATATTAGCTGTCAATCATACATGGCGTGATTTATCGGCCCGTTTTCCTCTGAGGGGAAAGATACTTTTACATAATTGACACCATGTGCTGTGACGTTTTATAAATCATTCATTTTTCCCATAGACCTCCTTTTCAGATGGATTTCTGAAACTGCCATTTTCATCCTACTTTCTGGGCTTTACTTTAAAAACCGTAAAGGTAGGAAAGGTTTAAATGGCTCGTCAGGTCGTCCGACTGATGTTGAACATTTATTTACCACCTTGTTACAGACTTGCTTTGTGGAGTTTGCTTTGAAACACAAACTGAGGTTTCTGTGTTTCAGCCAAGGCAACATTCCTGCGTCACCAGTAAACTTGGGTATTAGCTGTTTGCATATTTCCCTTTTGATCCACGATAACTTATTTTGCTCGCTTGCACATGAAAGACAGATTTTTGGATGCTACACCTCCTGAGGCGCATCTCCACCCCCCCCAACTCCGTCCCTCCCCCTCCTCCTCCTCCTCCTCCTCCTTCCCCTCCTCCTTCCATGGGTCAAGGCCACATTTGCTTTTTTAAAGGCCCCGGGAAAGTGAGAGAAGCCACAGCAGTGAGGCGGAGCAGCAGCAGGAACAGTGGCAGAGGAGGATTTAACTGCCTCGTGTTAATTTGTATCTGAGGTTGTGATGTTAGAGGGGAGGGCCTGATCAGAAAGCATTTGTCCGTAGAGAGAGTGAGAGAGAGAGAGTGTGAGAGAGAGAGAGAGAGACGCAAAAAAGGAGTCAGGTTTCAAGTTTGCGAGGGCCCCAAGAGTACGGACGCACTGAAGCTGCCTTTGTTTGACTGGGAACCAGAGAGAGAGAGAGCAAAGAGGAGGAGAGATTTTAGTTTGGAGTAAGTGGTGAGAGAGAGTCAGAGCAGGCTCCATCTCTCTCTCTCTCTCTCTCACTCTACCTTACTGTCAAACAGGGCCAGTTTAGTGTGGATCTAATCTCACTCACCACTACCTGAAAATGTCCTCACGGTAAATGAAAAAAGCCCCACAGTTGTTTTCTCTGTGAACTTTTGAGTTTCAGTTTTCTCACTTTTTTTTCACTTGTCTTCTCTGTGCAGCAGCAGCAGCAGCAGCAGAATTCCTGCCTGGTTCTGTGGATTACTCCTGCTCATCGTCCGGTTCTGCTGCCATCACTCCTCTGCCTATCAGCTGCTGGACGGTATGTGTTCACACTCACTCTCTCTCTATCTCTTGATTGCCTCCTGCTGCTGCTGGGGGAAAATCTCTGGCCAACTTTCTGCTGGCTCACGACTTTTCATGTGTTGAATATGAATGATGACACTGTTGCTGGGCCTGGTGTGCAGTGGAGGCTTTCACTGAGGCATGATATTACTTTATTTTATCCTGTGCAGTTTTGTGCGTGGGATTATATGAATATTATAAGTGATACTTTAGAATATTTAATTTGGTCCTTTTTTTTCCAGTTTAAATATTCATAAATCCTTTCTGGTGTTTCTCCCAATATTAATTGCATGCTTTTTCTTTCCTGAATATGTATGAAATGGAATAAAAGAAGGAAAGTTTTGGCAAATGGAACAAAGTTCCTCAAGTAAATTAGGACTGTTTTGGCAAAAACATTTGGATACGAAAATCATCTGGGAGCAGTGGAGGATAGTGAAAGTTGTTGAAAAGCCTGCTGCCAGCTAGTGGTTGGAGGCTTAAATGCAGCACAGAACCACTGTGAAGAATATTTCCTTCTTTATGCAGCACTTCAGAGAATCAGTACAGTATTACACCATTGAATATTGCGCTATATTATATCTTCTGGTAGTCAAACAAGAAATTGGTTGTATGTAGCACAACACTGTCTTTTGTCGTTCATTCTTATTATGCATGTTAGTCATATTACTCTACCACAGCTGTCAGGTGCTGGAAAAGTGTGAAATTGGACCTTGAAGGTGCTTGAAATGAACAACAAAAGAGCCTCAAGATGCAAACAACCTGTAAAAAGTCTTTGACGGGTTTTGAGTTTAAAGGTTTGAGCACAATTTACATCAAACCCCCCGTTCCTTACATTTAATTGTAAACTTTAATGCTTGGACTTTTTATGAGGCTGTTTTACAAGAAGTCGTGTTGTGAAGTGAAGAGTGGAGCTTCTCTTGATACCTGCTCACTCCTGTGCTGCTCCTGTTAGATGATGGTGGTTTCAATTATATTCTGACTGATGCGTTTCTTAAGAGCCTCTGTGCAACGCTGCACTGTCTGCATAGTGTTTTCACAGCTTTAAATCTGAATTGTGTCCCATGATTAATGCATCAATCAGGAGGACACTGCAACGTGGTCCCAATTAGTCCTCAAAGAGCTGCATGCTTTTCTTTCCCACGGGCAAAAAACCCTCAGAAAATGCTGACAAGAGCTGTGGCGCAGTCAGTAGCACTACATTATTAAGGTAGTGAAGATGATGTCATGGCATGAAGGTCAGTGTCAGTCATGTCTTGGAGCAGTTTTTCTGTTTTATTAGTTTTCATCCTTGGCCTCCAGAAAAGGACAGCCAATAAACCGCTGCTATCGTCAGCCTGCTGGAATCCACATTGGCATTTGTGTGTCTGTATGATGACCTATGATCACCACAAGGAACCCCCATTGTCACAAAAGCTGGATTGTCTGAGCGCAGTCAAATAACTGTGTGGTCTCTTGCGCTGATGTGGCCCCAAGGAGCTTAATTGCCGGGTTGACATTTTGGATTAAACCATAGACCACATAATTTATTGAAAAGTGAATGCAGTCTTCTGGTTCTCCAGAGGATGCCAATGCAGAAGTAAATAGCCAAATAGCCACAAGGGGCATGACTCTGCTAGTTGCAAAAAAAAAAATTGCCTGTTTAAATAGAGGTCTATGGGAAAATGGACCTTAATGATCTCATTGGCTAGTTTCAGGTCTGTTTCAGTCGAGCAGAAATTATGTTCCCATTTAGAGAAAAATAGATGATAAAGTACAGGACATATTCGTGGATACCAGTGTCGAGCTGAAATTATGTTCCCATTTAGAGGAAAATAGATGATAAAGTACAGGACATATGAGTGGACACCAGTGTGATTGTAGGTGTTACCTCTGACCTTTCATTTGCAAAAGGACAGCAGACAAATCGCAATTCTGGAGGCTTAAAAATCCTGTATGTCTCACGCTTCACTGTGCACAGACTGTTGAAAAATGTAAATAAAAAAATCAAGTTTGGGCTAGTTCATAAATGGTCTACAATGACTGTATCATAATAATATACAGTTGAGTCTTTGATATCGGTATCTGACACAAAAAAAGTGGTGGCCATGGAGACCAAAACCTGGTCCTAATGAGGCAGAACCTCATTTCTGAAGGTTAGGGTTAGGTATTACCTGGTTATGGTTCAGGTTGGGGATAGGGCTTTGTTTAGGCTGTCCAAATGAATGGAGGTCAATGCAGAAACCTGTGTGTGTGGAGGAGTGAGGTTCATTAAAAGTGTGATATGGTGGTCCAGGTCCTGCAGTGTCTGTCTGAGCTCGAGGCTCCACTGTCAGCCTGTTTGTGACTCCGCCATATTCATAATCTACTGCTATGATTCACTTTTTCATGGGGAGGAAAACACGCACGCTGGCTCACTTTCCACAGAAGGAGAGAGTGTGAGAGAGACAGAGGGAGTGAGAGAGAGCACCAGGGACAAATATTTCCAGGCTGCATGCTGTAAATATTCTTGAAAACAGAGCTGTCTCCGTGGCAACATTAAGATTCTGAGTTGAAGTTCATGTCGCTCGTCTCCTTGGCGTGAACTAGTCCGTGCTGGACTCGTGTGTCCGGATGTTTTTTAGCTGCAGGCAGTGGAACTTAAAAAGAAAAAACATCTCATGTTTTAACGTTTTTACTTAAGAAGTCAATGGAAAACCATGTGGGCATGTTTATAGGTGTGTGTGTGTGTGTGTGTGGAGGTGATAAATGGGTGAAATAACTTAGGAACATGAAGTAAATAGTGCACAACAAAAAGATTGTGAATGAATGCACTGCTTGTAGATTCATTTGTGGTTACTTCAGTGAATGAATGAGTGGACCAAAGTTTGAAGTCATGGAGTGAGTGAATGAATGCATTTATTACCTGCTTACCATTGAGTAATCAATAGTGCTTTAGTGAATAATGATTAATATATCAAACTTGATCTCTGAGTAGTAGGATGTCCATAGATGGTACCATGTTTGATCAAATGAGAGGATT
Source organism: Solea senegalensis (assembly GCF_019176455.1). Classification (NCBI taxonomy): domain Eukaryota; kingdom Metazoa; phylum Chordata; class Actinopteri; order Pleuronectiformes; family Soleidae; genus Solea; species Solea senegalensis. The sequence goes on along the minus strand of NC_058021.1, from coordinate 32,411,618 downwards.
AAAGTCCAGTATTAAGTACATGCTAAATCAGTTATGAAGACGTCCTTGGAAGCAGATGAGTGAATACATGAGTGAACAGTTTGGTTTTATAGTAAATCTTTCAATTAAGATCAAGCAAACAAACAAAAGCACATGAAAGCAGCTTTGGTCCTGACATCAGTTAACTTTACTTTGTCTTTGTTGTCATGGTTGTTGTTTTTTTGTTTTTTTTGTGAGAGGAAAAGTAAATCCTCGCAAAATGAAGATGTTCACTAATGATTCTGTGAACAAACAAGGCTTGTGCGCTTGTTTTTTAACCTCTTCAGCCTCAGGTGATTGTTAATCGGCAGTTACATACACACATACATGCAGCCCACTCCTGTTATTCTCCCATCTGCTGCTTATTATTCCCATATAATAAGTTCCTAATTATCTGAGTGGAATGTCATGAGTGGCCCAGACACTGCAGCCTATTAGAGTCATTGAATGAAGATGACTCTGGTGAGTGCGTTGTCAGTGACGATGAGGAGGATGATTGTGATGAGACTGACCAAGACAATTATCATGTGAGTCTTTGGAGATCGTTATAAAATATATGAAAAGTGTTGACATGAACATGAATTCTTTATCAGCACCAGCACAATAGTTAATAGGTTTGATGATGATATAAACAGATTAATTTATTCCACACACACATGACTCACAGATTGCGTCTGTTTTGAATCAGGTTATCTGGAGCCTGGTGACACAGAATTGACAGACCTCAACTTCGTTTAGTACCAAAAACAAAAAAAAACATGATCAGAATGAGTAAACGAAGCCAGGACTGGACCACAAGCTCTTTTTTTGGAGGCAGTCTCTGTTTTAATATCTGACAGAATGTGCACAAACAAGCACAGAAAACACCAGTTGGACATATGTGAAGCTGCTAAACAAACAAGACAATAAAAAACAAGTTTATATGACAAAATAAAACGCATCATAAAATATTTAAATGAAGGAAGCTAGAGCACAAAAACACAGAGAAGACGCACCCTGATACACACTCAAAAGCAAACAATGGGGAATAGAGGTGGGTCAAAATATTCATTTAATATATGAATGCTGAAATGAATTAGGGGGAAACTTGGGAGGAAGTGACCTGCCTGAAGAAGTTTACGGCGGGATAATGCGGAGGAAATGCGGAGATGCAGTCAATGCTCCATCCATGTTCCATACATAGACTTGATGCACTTTGTTCTCTGTGTTGTGAGAAAATGTGAGAAGTCCTGCACTTTTGACTTTTCACGTTAACGTTTTTGTTCTCTTCAGTTCGTCAGATATCGTGATTTATCGCGATAAGACGGTCTTGCAATATATTAATTATCACAGAATAGTGGTATCGTGATATTATTGGTATCGTGGACCATGTATTGCATGTCGTAATAGGGAAACAGCAAGGGACGTCTGTTAGTTGCATACATTTCCAATGGTTCTTTTTGGATAATAAATGTAAGAGATATTGGTAGAAATGTGGCAGATAAATACAGATATTCTGTTAATCACACATCTGACGGGCTTCAAACACAGCTACTTGTCTGTCGGGTAAAACAACAAACAAGGAAAAATAAGCAATAAGTGGCATTGTTATATAAATACTGCATTTATTAATTTTATTTTTTTTTAATCTTTGATTCTCTCTGAGAAAGTACAGAAGCTGTTGACACATTTTGGGAGAAGTTTAATGGAAATTCATTGCAAACATTGGCATCTGATAGACGTCACTCCAAGAAATCGCATAAATAACGGAGAAGTAAAGTGACATTGAGTGCTAAAGGAAGTCGTGAACCGATCCACTCGGCCCTTATTCTGGCTTAATGAGATTCTGGCTCGGTGTCAGTTTTGATATACAGGCTCTCTGGACCCAGGCCCATGCAGCAACGTTTAAGACATCAGGTTTTGGTTTAAATGTGTAATTTCAGCTCGGGCACAGTGAGATCCTCGGCTCTGTCCAACAATGATTTCATTAATTGGTGAGAAAGAGCAACACTCTCGCCGCACCGGAGACTTTTAATGATTCTGACACTTTCCCTGTAAGTAAATGTCCTGTTAGTTTTACATGTAAGCCACCCATGTAAATGCGAGTTTATTAACATTTTTACATTTTCATGTTTATAAATACAGAATTTAAGGGTGGTCTGTCCCATAAACTATCATTTCCTTTTTAGTTTTTACAAAATTTGATTTTTTTTTTGTGTAAAATCTATAATTATCATGTTTTCAGGTTCTCTGTGCATTATAAGAGAATTAAGAGGAACTGTTTAACATTTTCAGGAATATGATTGGCTTGGTTTCCTTGGGTAGAGTTGGATAAGAGGATTTATTTATTTCTGCGTGTGTGGCAAATATGGAACTATAAATCAGTGATTCCCATTATGTGGGCCGTGGCCCCCTTTTTGGGTCGTGAAGGTACTGCAGATGGACTGCGAGAAGTCGGAAAAATCATGTTTTTAATTTCGGATTTGAATTTATGTTTGGAGAAAACCTGTACATTGTTTTTTTGATTGGAAAAAAGTTGCTTTTCAAATTGTTTAGGTATTGTGTGGATATGAATAGTTTATCGTGCTGGTTTGTTCTGTCCTGTAGATCTGGCACAAGCCTTATTTACTAATTTGTGAAAAATTGTGTTGTTAGTAGGGCCGCAACTAACGATTATTTGCACAATCGATCGATCTATCGATTACTTTCTCGAGTAATCGTTTGGTGCATATGTCAATGTCAGAAAACGTAGAAGAAAGAAGAAGGCTTCAAACCGATGAATCGATTTTCAAAATAGTTGACGATTCATTTATTAATCGAGTAATTGTTTCAGCTCTAGTTGTAAAGATTTGGTTAGCTTAGCTTAGCATACGGACTGAAAACAAGGGGAAACATAAGTTTGGTTAAGGTGCTCACTCTCTAGAAAGTCAGTTCACATTTATGGTGCGTTCCAGCTGTCTATGGAAGTTGTCATTTCCAAGTTCCTAGTTCAACCGGAACGCCCACTCAAGTCAGGTTTGTACGTCGGAAAGTGGTAGCAAACTCCCAACATAAGATTCCTAGATGGCTGCCACTCCTGCCAATAGTTAAAACACTCTTCTTTTGCTGCAAAATGGCCTTCTGTCGTTTTTGTTTCACATAGAACTGTTCAATTCTTTTATCCGTGGACTCGTAAAATACCACGTAGAGTGTCGATAACTACCCCAGATGCTTGGAACTTGGGCAAGTAGGACGTGACGCCACTCCCACCTCTGACTTCCAATGTTAATGGAATTCTCCATTACAGTCTGTACAAAAAGGCTCATCCACTTAACCAAGATGTCAAGTTATTTCTTTAGAAGACATTTGATGAAGACGATTCAAACAAAAGACTTTGACCGACTCTGTATTTGTTTGTGTGTTTGTTTGTCTGTTTGCTCCCGGGACAGTGACACAAGCGCTTCCTGTGGTTGTTTAATTCCCCCATGCATCAGCAGTCTGAAACTGATTCAAGATGCCCCCGCACATGTTTCTGCATCCCAGATTAATCCTTGCTGGTGTTTATCGTGCCACATTTTGTCCAATATATAACTGCTCTCGTCTTCATCAGACTCCAACTTTCTTTCACTGGTGATTTTGTGGATTCCACAGAATGATTTTCTTGCTCTGTGTTTGCCACTTGATCAAAATGGCTCAACACCTTTTTTTGTTAGACACTGATTACTTTTAAGTGTTTAACATCGGATTTGCTGACCCGACACTTTGAGGGAAAGCTGCTTCACAGTCGCAAATGGTATGAGCTCAAGCCCAGTGACCAGAACCATGTGCATTTGACTAGAGGCATAAACAGGAATCGCTAAATTTGGACCAGGACAAAACAAATCCTTATTTAGATTTGTGGACGCGGTGTGAGCTCCAGACACTGAAGAAAGATTCTCCAGAGGACAAACGCAGGAAGTGTTTAAGTGTAGGAAGGACTTTGTTTGGGACGGCAAAGGTGTGCCGCTCACACCAAAGGTCACTTTGACCATTTTACAAGTCATTGTTTTGTTCCAAGTAAAACATTTAACAGCCACACCACCATAAACTACAACATCATTTCATAAATCACAGGTTATTTTTATGTTATCTTTGTTTGCCCATCATTAACGTGGCCTTATCTATTCCTCAACAGTCCTCACTCAGTGAAATCAAAGCTCTGACCATCAAAGAGCTTTTAAACTAAATGCTCTCAAAATCCTGAGCCCTCATTGTTTGATGTGGTCAACTGATTTCTTTTCCTGCAGTTAATTGTCACATGAGCCAAACCAAATGAAACACTATTTATTTATTTATTGAGCTTTGATTCCAACGGTTTGCCGTCCAAAACAGTGATGGCTGTGTTTATTTGTATATACTTAATGACTCTGTTTTACCTCTTATAAATGTTTGGTAGCTCTGAGCATTTTATGATTAGAAAATAGTGATTTCCTTTACTATCAGGTTTGATGTTTGCTTCTAAAACCTTTTTAATAGTTTTAGGGAGGGCATATTTTATTGTTGCACTTGCAATCTCAACTGAATTGGCATAAAAACCTGACAGATAAACAAAAAAATATATAAATTTTAGAGTTTTCGGTTAAGAAATCTCTACTTTTGTCCACAGTCCTGCATTGAATATAATGATTAGGCGTCTAATTTGTGTTTTAAACGGTAAATCTTAACTTTTCCCCTTTAGGCTCTATAATGTTTTCACTCTCAGGGTATACGACCCCCCTCAGCTCAAGTAAATCTTACTGTATCTTGTTTTTGTTTTTTATAGATTTGAAATATTTCATCATTTTTGGGCACTCAATACATTTCTAATGAGAATCATGCCTTTAATTTCCCCAATCTTGACCCAGTTTATGTGATTGATCTTCATTTTATTAGACTTCAGATAGATTTTTCAGGTCTCGGCAGAATAATGTAGGACTTAAATGTTGTTTTTTTTGTTGCTGTGAGTGCTGCTGTCCCCTGAAACCATGTATTTCCATTTTAAAAGAACACAATTCAAACGTTTTGTGAGCCCTTTATTCTGAAATTGCTATGTTTTTCCCAGTGGACAAACATTGGTTTTGTCCAACAACAGATTCAATGGTGAATCTTTACCGCTATCGTCCACTAATGAAGTGCCGCTGACCAAAGCTCTGTACTGCCGGTTACTGTAGAGAATAAATAAGAATATACAAGAACATTCCTTCTCTGCAGCTGAGGTTTGGAACATCATCGCACTCAAACATGGTCCCAGCTTTAAAGCACAGTGCACTCTGTGTACCACGAGGGCGTTTTTACTTCAGAAATGCTGACACATGACACATAAATTTGAGTCTTCCTCCTCAGCGGCACATCAAAACTTGAACTTTTAATGCGAAGACGTCGGAATTAGCATGTTTGTTTGTTTTTCTAGGGGAGCGGCTTCCGTGGCTGCAAAACATGGAATATCCTCCTGACAGTGTGGAAAGTTTGTGTCAGGACAGAAAGATGGAGCAGAAACACAAGCAGGTGTCTGTTCAGTTTGTCTACGGAAGACCACAGAGAGAGAGAGAGAGAAAATAAAGAGCCATGTCCTGTCATACGGGGATGGAGAATCTGATTTTCAAATGAGGTCATGGAGTGCAGAGCCAGCAGTGTGAGACTGAAACCTCCACACATGCAAGGTAAAGAGGATTGCACTGTCCAGTGGTGTCAGAGCAGTTGTCAGTGAGAACAGATTTATGTAAGTCTTCTTGTTTCCTCTCCCCACTTTAAAAATATCACCTTTACCCTCGTCTGCAGTCTAAACTCTGCTTGTTTGATCAGTTTGTCACATAAAGACCAGGAAGTCTGTGTTGAAGATAAAGGATTTATTAGCTCTCTGTAGGGTTAAGTTGCTTCCGTGCTGAAGGTGACACTCAGATAATCATTATTAGACGTTTAGCTTTGTGTATTCTCTGTATTGCTGCAGTAAAAGGGTATTCCAAATACACTGCCTGGCCACACACTTGAAATATCTTGATGGACCGCCTTTTAGTTTTCATTGTGGAAAGCATTAGCCGTGGCATTGTTTCAGTTCGCTTATTCAATGTCAAAACATTTAATTCCATCCAGAGTCACATTAGGTCTTGTATTGGTGGAAGAATTGGACTTCAGAGTAAAACCATCTCTCGTTCATCCCACACATTCTCAACGGGCTTAAGGTCTGGACTCGGCATTGGCCTATCGTGTCTCATGATCCCCGAACCATTATTTCACAGTTTGAGCCGGATGAATCCTGGCATTGTCATCTTGGAACGCGCTCGTGCCATCAGTATATAAGGCTGAACACGGCTTTTAAATTCCAATCCCTGGAGTTTTCTTCACATTGTGTTTGTGTGGAAATACTCTGCCTTTTCACCATTAAAACACATGTTGACTTTTTAATGATTGGATTTGAACCAAATGTTTAATCATTACTGGGTTTTCTACATTTCAAAGATGGCGTTTCACCACAATCCTTCCAAGTTTCAATCAGGCTTTGAACAGTTCTCAGTAATCTCCACAGTCGTTTTGCCGGCCAATAATTTGAACCTTCTGAAACGGAGAAACATCTTTTTCACGATCGTGGGGATTTGTCTTCTGACAGTAAATGTAGTCACTGCATCGTTAGGATTAACTAACTTGTCCAACAATCCAGTCCCATCCTACTAGTACAGCTAAATTCAGGGTAGTTACTGTGTTTTTTTTTTGCCAGGCAGTATCATTGACTGATATCTGATGTAATGGCCTACAATCTTTTGGGAACGCTTTAGCAGGGGTTTGGAACATGGCCCGCGAGGTTGTTGATCCCATTTAGCTACAACAACACAAGTTTATGATTAATGATGAGTGTTCATCAAGAATTTGCCAGATCTGCACAAGGCGGTCCAAATACTTTTGGCCACATTGTGCAAGAGCATCAAAACTAGTCTACAGCTTGAACTTGGTTTTTTGCCTCGTTTTTTGGTGATAAGGCACGTCACCACCTAACATCAGGTGACCACTCTGAGGAACGCGGAAGATACATAACGCTAAAACTGGTTAACAAGGTAAGGAAAACTTCCTGTTAACCAAAAAACAAAATTGTGACCAAATCAAATAATCACCAAATCACAAATCAAGAGCCAATAAACCCCCTTTAAGCCAAAATTCCAGTATTTTGTATATGTTATTTAAAGTCTAAATGCTTAAACCTGATGTAAAAGGCTGGAAAAAGTTCTTAAGATGTCTTTGACTTCACCAGATAATGTTTCATAGACTTGCACCACTTTGCAGCTCAGCAGTGATGGTGGCATTTTGTCCCAACCTTGAACCTTTCATGCCTCTTCCTGTCTCGCTGACTGATGGACTTCTCTGGTCCTCAGTAAACCACTTTAAAAAAAAAAGTAAAGGACAAACAAGAAGCCACTTCAAAGAGAGTCTGTTTTTGTGACTTTGAGCTTCTCATCACTGACACTTGATCCTTTTATCTCCTTAGTTGATCTTTTTTTTTTGCCCATGTTTGTTCAATCCTGAATTGTCAAGACCTTGTCTTCTCAGGAATTTTGATTGTAATTGCAGAAGAATCCGTGTGGAACAAAGGAAATGTGATTTTGAGTTAGTGGTTGAAAGACGCACATTCCCCCCATGGAGCATGAGATTGTTTCCCAGTGGGAGCGAGGATTAGAGGAACCACTGTTGGTCACTTTGTGAGTGCGGACACGTGTACTCGTATGTGTGTCGTGTGCTCAGCTGCTCCACAGCTGTGTTGTTTCTGAGCACACTGTCGGTGCACTTCCTAAAAACACTCCCCAACACAAATCCAATTCATGGTTTGGTCTCATTTTTGTGTGTTGTTTAACCACGGGTGGCAAGTCAACATCAGCAAACATCTGTCTCCTCTTCTTCTGCCTCCACATTATTCGGTCCTTTTTGTTCCCTTTCTCTTCATCTATTTCCCTCCTCGTCGTGCAAGGAAATGTTAAAAAAGGAAGTTAAATCTCACCTGTCTTTGGCAGTTTGCACTTTAGATGTTAATTTATTAGTTTAAAAGCTGACTTTTTTTGTCTAATGTCGTTATTTGTCTTGAACACAACTGTATCTTCATAGTTTTTGCAGAAATGCTGACAGATTATTGAGCAACTGCGTCCTGACTGATATTTGCTGTCGTAGTGATGATAATTCTTGTTTCTTTTTAAACTTGATTGGTTTCCAAAGAGGACTCAAACATGACTTGAGAGTTTGTGTGGTCACAGAAATGAAGTCAGACATCTTGAAGCACTGTTCAAAGTGTCAGTCTTGTAATATATTTGATTTGTTTCATATGGCTTGGGTTGATATATATTGGAACGTGGAGTGTCTTTTTTTTCTGATGATGTGTCTTAACGTATTATTCTGAGGTCTGCCATTTTTTTTGGTTTTTAAATGGTTGAACAGCTCAATAATTTTCCCAGTGGATTAAACGTAAATATCCATCAGAAACATTTAAAATCTGAAGAGCCAAAGTGTTTTTTTCTTCTTTTGTAACATTGGCGACTAAAACTGCCCAAAAATATAAAGAAATAATGACATTAGTATGCATTTGAACCATTTTATTCCTGTATTTAATAAATTTGTTGATGACGAGATATGTGAGATATGTTTTACCACTTAATAGGTTTGTTTCTTGGTCCGTAAAATGTCACAAAATGTTGATTCATGTTGATGATTCAGTTTCAATGATTTCATTGTTGTGTGGAGCAAGAAGAAACCAGAAAATATTCACATTCAAGAAGCCAAACAACGAGAAAACATGTTTTAATTCTTTTAAAAACACTCAAAAGATAAACAATATGATGTGCGACAGTAAAAAACATTTCTACTCAGTGATTCTCAATGATTTATATAGGGACCCATTTATCCAAAGTGATAAACCATTGCAACATACACATATTGCTTTGAAAGGCTACAAATATTTCCGATCCCGTCTCTGGGAATTACGTGATCTTATCTTTTTCTGAAGACTGTGGTTGAACAGTGTTGTCATAAGTGCTTCCCTGAGGCAACACCCACCTTCTCTGTCTGCTCCACACACTCCTGAAGCTTTTCATCAGCTCCTTTCGACCAGCGAGGAGAAGAATAACAGTGGCTTTCCAAAAGGGCTTTCAAACTTGAAAGTAAATGCAACACCTATTAAGCTTCTGCAGACACTTGTTCTTGTGTCATGTTCTTATGACACAGAAAGTGAAACCTCTGGTGGGTTATTTCAACAGACTGAGCTTTTGAGTCAACAAGATTTAAGACGTTGGTTATCTACTTTGGGACATGGAGACACGGTCTTCACGCTGTCGTATATAACAGCAGAGATTTAAAAAAAGAAATGCTATTCCATCATTGTTTCATCAGCTCAGATCAAAATCAGCCAACACGAGCTAAGTCGTGACAGCACAGTCAGTCAGACAATGGATTTCAACCACAAATGCTCTTCAATAGAACTCAACAAGTATGAGATTGGTTCAAATAAATACAGACTTAATAGATGTTAGAGGGGGAAGTATCCACCAGGGGGCGAATCCACTGGTTGCAGAAAGAACTCTACTTCAACAGAAATCGCAGAGGAAATTTTCCTATAGTTTCGAAATATACTTTTACTTCCAAAATCTACTTATAATTCCAAATCTACTTATAATTCCAAAATATACATTTAGTTCCAATAATCTACTTATAATTCCAAAATATACTTATAATTCCAAAATCTACATATTGTTCCAAAATCTACTTATAATTCCAAAATATACATTTAGTTCCAATAATCTACTTACAATTCCAAATTCTACTTATAATTCCAAAATATACATATTGTTCCAAAATCTACTTATAATTCCTGAATCTACTTATAGTTCCAAAATCTCCTCATAGTTCCAAAATCTACTTATAAGTAGTTTCAGTTTCAATCACTAGTGTCAGATTTTCCTCAATAGAACATGTCATTTTGTAAGTTATGTTCCCACTTAGAGGATAATAGATGATCAAAGAGTGACATGACACCAGTTAAATTGAAAAACATGAGGCTTAATAGCAGGAATTTATTTTTATTTATAGTCTATTTAAAAACAAAAACTAAAAAAAAAGCAGCAAAACACAGTTCTATCCAGAGTCGAGCCGCTTTCACTTCATTTGCACTGATGCACACTGTTTCTCACTGTTTATTCAACATAAGTGGTTGTGGGATGAAGTAATTAACCCCTCCTATAAACGGCTACCTCCTCCGCAGTTCAGTGACACCTCAACCTGTAAAAATTAAGCATTTTAATGTAAGCTGGCAAAGTGACGGAGCTGCACACTGCAGGTTTAAATGGAAAATCATAGCGGTTAGACTTGTGTTCCTGGCAGGCAAAGCCTGAAATTAACAGTAGAGTGAAAAGCTGGTAAAAACTGGTGAGTGTGGTGCACAGCCATGTATTTTTCAACCAGCTGATTCTGTTGTGCTGCGTTTTTGTTTTTAATCCACCGCAGCTGCGCAATTCGCATTTTGGCACCCCTGACGTTTTCCCTGCTCTTATTTCTCCATTTCCTTCATCGATGCATGTAGGCGATCTAATTCTGCCAAAAAAACCTCGGCTCGCACAGACTGATGTTTTATTGCGCTGATAAAACTTCACTGTATAACCCTTCAGCAAAACTTTTAACAGCTGAGTCAAACCTGACGACGTGGCCAAGGGGAAGAGAAGCAATTTAAGGTGATGCCGCGGTTGCCCTCTGCCCGTTTAGCAGACAACCCTGGATTTGATGGCTCTCCCACCGGCTGCCGATAAGAAACATGAACTCTGGCCCAGTTTCCTCTTGGCAAATTACACCAACTGGGAAATCACTTTGCTTCTTGATGTATTATTGAAGTCAACCTGACTGTGAACGTTCATGTCGAGACCTCCAAGAGTTGTGTTCTTGCCTCGATGTTTTTCCTCCGTGTGAAAACCCTGTGAGCTACATCATTAAACTCTTAAACAGTTTCCTTTCATTCATCTTTTGTTTTCGTGTCTTTGACTCGTTTAGCTTCTTCTCCCCCTCCGTTCTGTCCTCACTGACGAGTGGCTTTCACGGCTTTCCTGTGGAGTTTCCAACTCATGATGCAACATGCATGTAACGGCCTGGAACAAGGAGAGCGTGACACATGACATCTTTATCGTTATTACAGCCTTGGCTCGTGTTGCACCTTGTAACTCGGGAGTGCAGGGCAACGTGGTGTTCCTCGAGGTCGTTCATGGTTTGTGACGGGAAAGGATTGTGGTTTCACAGACATATTTGTTCGGCAGCAGCAGCAGACCACCACCACCACTTTAAAAAGCTGCTCTGAGAGGAAAAAAAATGGAGCATAATCATGCACCCAGAGGAAACAGTGGAAGCATAATCTCACCTACAGCGTGGAGAGAAAGTGAAAGTCACTACAGTTTTGCTTTGGCCAGTCTCCAAGGATTTACAAGTGAAGGCTGTAAATGTAAACATTGTTTTTTAAAGTTAGAATTTTGAGCATATCGCTCTCCAAATGACATTAAAATCTGCATGAATAATTTGCCACCAGGTCTGCTCAGTTTATGGCAAAAATAATCAAAATTGTGCTTCGACCAAGTGCAGTATCCCAAATTGAAAGACACTGCAATTATTTGATAAGGATAGAAAATGTGTGACAAAACAGTATGATGAAATTCTGCTGTGCTGCATGAATTTATGAAGGTAAAGTGCATAATTGATCAGTTTAATCGCATCGCTGTCGTAATGTCTGTTAAAATAATCGCAAGTCGATTATTTGAACACCACCGAGAGTTCTGGGAAAGACGTTAAAGAGCAGGTGTGAGGTGAGGAGTTGGGTTTCGTAATGGCTGTTCTGGGACCAGTTAATATTTATGTATAGATGGTTTCTGTTTCATACTAATTGTCTTTGCTCCTGCTGTGAATTGGCTGAGGGGACGCGCCGAAGCATTTTACATTTGCACAGAATGCAAGGTGTGATAACAACTTGAGGTGTAAATGGTTTAAGTCCAGAGACGGGGCCTTCTGGGGTTTCGTTGTTGTCACGGAGGCTTGTTGTAGATATAAAACAAGGGCCGCATAGTGCTTCAGAATATGATGATGACCCTACAGAGAGTGAGCTGTATTATGGCCATTATCACCTCCGGTGTTTGTTTTGTGCTTAGTGTGCATTTGGATTTTGGTTTAAACAAAGACTGTATATAAAACGTGGACTTAGTTGTCTGGTTGCGAAACAAACTCAGTCACCTGCAACCGGACTCTATTGGTGCGGGACAAGCTGTCAGTCACATGAATGTCCCCTCATATGTGCCATACATTATCATCTATTAGAACATAAATTACAAAATTGACATGTTCCCTTGTGATTGAGACCATGAACGCCTCGTTTACTGACCTTATAAATGAAGTCAGAAGTCGAAGCTTATTTTCCCATAGACTTTCTTTTTGGTTATCGCCCTCTGGTGGCTATTCAATACCTTTTTACTTCCTGGTTAGACTCAAGCCTGCGAACCAGAAGATATATATCCATTTTTTCTGCACACTACTGATCAGAAAGGTTGAAAGTTAAGTCAGTGATGAGCATTAAAAAGTATGTTTGTATGTATACTATCAAAAACAGACTTGACATGCCATGATATTCTCTGAATTTATGCTGGTTTCTAGTTTTATATTTGCCATATGAGAGTTTCTCAGATGACAGATGAAAACTTTGAAACCACATTTACATATTTTACGTTTAAGAATCCCCCGAAGAATCTTTAAAATCAGATAGAATCTGCATCTTGATCATGTCTCACGGCTCAGGACGTGGCTGCCCATCATGAACTGTCCCAGCAGATGTCTTGGGTTTTCTAGCATTTGCGAGCAATTTGTTTGCATTGTCAGTTCAGGGCAGAGCAGCTGGAATAAATTCTCTTTATGCACACCAAATCGAATAGACTGTTGGCACAAAGGACGGAGTAGAAGTGTGCCTGTGATTATTCAGAGCAGCTCAAACAAAGGAAAATATACTCCGTAACGTAAGTCAACCGAAAAAAAACAGTTTTCCTTTTTGGATGTCTGAGGTGTGTGTGTGGAGAACAAGGTTGTCATGCTTTCAGTTTATTTGTAGGACGAGGAAACGGACTCAAGGTCGGATGCTGAGGATCAAACGGCCCATTGAATTACCAGCAGGTACTTGTTGGGTCTTTTTATGGAGACTAGCAGCTATGTGCAATCTCCTGTTGTTGACTGATTGTTTGCAAAGGCGAGAGGCCACCTTCTAAATTTGGAAAATTTTACACCCGTGCAGGAACTCTCACAGGGGCTGGGTATCACCAGTGATTTCTTGCATTGATTCAACTCAGATTAGTTTAGTCATATTTCATGTTTCCATACCAATTTTGTTTGATTATTAGAAATATTCTCATCTATCTCATTCTCTCAAGTAATGCTGCATATATCCCTAAAAGCGCAGTTAAAGTTAGTTTTTATTAATCCCCTTAGGGAAAGTATTCCTCTGCATTTTGACCTATCCTAGAATTTGGAGCAGGGGAGCATTGGGGGTTGGGTACCTTGCTCAGAGCTACCCCAGCCCTTTTTGGCCGGGTGGGGATTTGAACCGGCGACCCTCTGGTTACAAGTCAAGTTCCCTTTCCAGTCAAGTTCCCTTTCCAGTCAAGTTCCCTTTCCAGTCAAGTTCCCTTTCCAGTCAAGTTCCCTTTCCACTTGGCCACGGGCTGACCCTTAATGCATTTTTGTATTTATTGTGACCACACAGCCCTACAGTACAGTTGCAGGTGATGGAACAGCCTAGAAGTGCATGAGCCTGCATCCGTGCTGATCTGATAAAGACAGTCATACTATGTTGTTCTGAGATGAAAACAAACTAACGCATCTGAAAAGCGACATGTGGCAAAGTAACAAATCTGCAGACTCAGCTGGTCTGTATATTAATAGATTCATCCAAGGATTTTATGAATCAGATCTTTGAAATGAAGATCAACATAAAACAGGAAGCCAAACTCGCAAACCTAAACACTGAAAAGGGCCCTGTCACATAAAGGAACAGTTTCTTCTCGTACATCATAAATCAAACTGCTTATTCTGGAAAGGACCAAGACTTTTGATTGCTACAGAAGTAGGACAACGTCTATTGGTGTGTGTATAAAATGGCTTTCTGCATATGCAGCAGGTTTCATGATTATAAAACTACTAGGGTTTCCACTCAGGGTCAGTGTGAAGTTGGTCATTAGTGAAATTTAACAATAATTTAATGAAGAAAATGGAAGATGAGACATCAGCCTATGGGGAAAGCATTTTCTCCTCATTCTCTGACCTTTAAGTGACTTTCAATGAAGCTGAATATTGAGTCCAGGCTCTAATAAGGAACCTGATATTGCAGATTTATGTTCAGTTATTCTGATGTTGCACCTGTGCTTCATATTAAAGCCAAGTTCACGATGTAAAACTCGCTGCATTGTGATTTGGAGAGTTGCAGTCACTGAGTTCACACCACACAGTCATTTACCAGGGGGAAATCCATGACTAGTTTCTCAAGCCTCCTCATAAGTACTTGTGGTTGTGAACATGACCCAGGAAATGACGGGCAAAACCAGACTCACTTTTGCTCTTGTTTGTCTCTGTGTCGACCACTGAACATTTGTGGCTTTGCTGTCAATGGGTTTTACTACTTTTCCCGGTTTCTCCTTTGAGCCGTTCAAATCATGTCTTGAAAGAGTACATACTGTACATTTGCAAAAACCTGCCACTACCTAGCTAGTGTTTGTCAGACAAACATACCTGGATAATGGGATTCATAGTCTGATTACTCCCGCATTTGTCTGCTTAATCAGACTGGAGTCGACTCCAAAAATACTTGGCTTAAGTCACCTTAAACGTTGGGGGTTGGTTTTCCCCAAACCGCAACTCAAAAATACTCCTCACAGTCATCCATGGGTGATTAGATTTTCTTTTCTTTCTTTCTAGAAAAATAAATATTTTCACAGAAGCCTAAAGCCCTCTTCTTCTTAAGTCCTCTGTGGCTTTATCAAAGCAAGTTGAACCTCCAACTTTTGTTGGAAGGTGCAGTGCTCACTAAACATTGACTGTGTGGCCCTGTCCTCTTCTTTCTTGACTTTTTATTTATAACTTTTAAAAAAATGCACTCGCTGGCATTGATCAATGTCTGTGGAAAAAACAAAACAACGTATCAGGTTCTAGAGCCAGTAATTACTAAAAAAGCTTTGACTCTTCTCATTTCATCTTTGCCCTAAAAGTTTCAGAACTGTTGAATGACATGAAGACCTCATCGCCCTGATTTCCATCTGTTGAGCCAGACTTACTTCAAAATCCGTCACCAAGCTAAACATAAAGCACATTTTCATTGACAAGTTAACGTTATGGAGACGCAGGAGTCAAAGTTGTTCTCTGCGGGGTAACGTGGACACATTGAGAATGTGGCAGGAAGAAAAAAAAAACAGAAACATGTTGGAAGCTACTAGCAGTGACTATAAAAACAGAGCTGATGTTTCCACCGTGCCGAGCAGCAGATGGAGCGGCGACATCACAGGCTTTGGGCCTCCTAAAGAGCAGGACCATTACCTTGCACATTATAAGTCACAGCACTGTAGGGATGTTGGTTATTGAGCAGAAAAAATAACATATGGCTGTGTTATTTTTGTGTTTATCTTGAACTCGGATTAGACCTGAATGCAAGTTTTCTTTACGCTAAGTCTGAGGCAAAGAGCGATCTGATTGTGATGTCATTAATATCTGCTAAAGAGGATAGGCAGGCATATGGAAATGTTTACCCTTAAGAGTGCTTGTTAATGCATTTGAAGGTTTCTTCCATTCTACATTTATAGTTCTCAGTCTTCAATTTATTTTATTTTTCTTTATTTGCTTGCTGCTAAATTGATCGTACCCTGGTCTTCCTAAATCCTGCCAATGAGTCCAAGTGCATTCTCAATAAACAGTTAAAAAAAGCTTTGGTAACACCCCTGTAACCACTTCAGAGATGAGAGGGATGGTAAGTGAAAATAACAAGTCAATGAGCTTGACCTGGTTTTGACCTGACAAATGATGTTAACAGCTGCTGAGTGTTCCCATTTGTTGTAGTACACTGGGGTCATGTCCTGCATGGGTTGAACCTGAAATGCTGTTTGACCCAGTTTGGCAACTGATTTACAAATCTCAAGCAGCTGTCTTTTTTTCCTATGTACATTTTTGAAGATCCCTTGACTTTCATATAGCATAAAATAAACCATGAATGTGTTGGAAATAAATGTTGCATCCAGGTAGCAGTAATAATAATTCAACATTTTTGGCAAAATTTGGTGCCACTGAGGCAAACTAATCCCACAGAATCCAACCTGTGTTTAATAAAGCCAATGAAAACTATGGAAAATAGCCTCTTTATAGGCTAAATTAATGGTATAGTCTGGAAAAAAAAGACTGAGCAGCTCATGACATCAACGTTCTTGACCAATCTTCATAGAAGGCCATGAAAATTCTTCCATACAGAGCTGTGGTTGGAGAATTTGCAAAAGTGACCCGGAGATTGTTACAGTAAAACACTTTTTGGCAGTAAAAGTGTTGTGGGCTTGCATCACCGCCCGTGTATCTGTTGTGACATCAAAGCACATAAACAAATCTCACTGTTAAGTTAACTGTGGATACAATTTTGTATCTTTTAATTAAGTCTTTAAATTGATTGGAATGATAATGAAAAACCATATTGAGCAATGGCCCCTGTTCAGGGTCAACAATAAAGTAGGCATTAGCAAGCAGACAAAGAGGACATTTTCTTGTTCACCCAGGTCTTGCAGGCCTTAGCACTAATGCTAATCAGAGTCAAAGCCAACCCTAACTCTAACCCAGAGCCACAAGGAACAAAAAGAGTGCAAGTGAGGTCGGAATTTATCTTATATATCAACAAACATTAGTGCACCTTGATTTCTGTACCTTGATGTTTCTTCTTCTAAACCCTACCACCAATTTGAAAGCACATAATTGTCTCCATATGGCCGTCCTTCACCTTTTGTCTGTATGACCAATCTTTTTATGGGCACTGCTTACAGAAAGTGACTTTGCCTTTTGGTCTATGAATAGATCTTCAGAGTGAACATAATTTTAAACTTGAAACGAGCACATTGCTCTCAGGGTCATCCAGGGCCATTCCCATCTAGGTCAACTCGGCTGGTCAAGACTCAGTTGAGCAGATCAAGTCACCCGGCGCCGTAGAAGCAGCCACCCTTACTGTAAGTCAATGAATGAACTGGAAGTGCAAGTGCATTGGCCGAGGTCCCGCTCTCCAAAACTAGATTGAATAACTCTGAAGTCTGCAGAGCCAAAGCAGATGGTAGCACTCACAACGCCCCCACTCCCACTCCAGCTCCTCCACCCTCTCTCTGTAGGAACAGTTTGGATAAGCTACACGAGTATCTTCAGTGTGATGAATACAAACATGACAAATCTTTGCTCGAATGCGGTTCTTTGGCATCCATCACTGGAAAAGTAGGAGAGGGATTTCTTTCTTTCTTCTTCTTTTTTTTTTCCCTTTGAGGAGCTGATAGAGATGAAACAGGGGGGTGGTCACTCTCAGATGTACATTCTTTGGTTGAACCATTGCACATTTAGGTTTTTTTTTTTTTTGCTCTTTACTGTTTTTCTTTTTGAATTTTTTTTAAAGTCTCACTCTTTCTTTCAACTCTACTCTTCCATTGTCTTCTGTGGCAGGCGTCTTGACAAACCATGGCCAAGGTGAAAAGCTCCCACTTGTTTTGTTGATTAAGTGGCGAAGAGGCTTTGTACCTTCCACCCCTTTTTTAGCATGTGATTGATTGCTTTTGTCTTCCCTGCTCCACGTTATTACCTCTCCTCACTCCCGTTCTCCACTGTTCTCTCATGCACCACATTGCCCATTCATCAAATTCATTTCAACTGAGACAGAGGCTTTGCACTTTCTCTCTATATGCTCTACGCTGAAGGCTGGACATTTTAAGGGCAAACTGCCAAAAGCAAGCAGCGTGCTTTTACTTCTTTTTTTTAAAGCTATCCCATCATCCTCTGACACCTCGGTCAGAGTGCAGTTTCTACAGCTGGTTAAACACAGCATGGGGTAAGCCCAGACAATGTGGCGTTTACATGCAGCCCCGTGACATTTGACCCATGTGGATGGTCGATGTTGCCACCAGGCTTTAAAGCTGCTTTAATAAACTTGACGGCTGTGTGAGGCCCGGTGGCTTCCCTCAAACGCTGAATAAGTGGCAGCACTTTCAATTTTAACCAAACCAAATAGGCATGAGCAATAACTTGAATTTAAGGATCTTGAAAAAGATGATTGTCTTGCATCTGGAAGGTCAGGGTTTCAATTCCCTGCTCCTCCAGTTTACATGCAGATGTGTCCCTGGGCAAGATACTTAACCACAAATTTGCCTAATGCACTGAATCCAGCCAGTGGAAGTGCATAAGTACTCATAGTACCGGTTCCAAGCCTTGGTTAAATAGAGGAAGGGCATCCGGTGAAAGAATCTGCTGTGACGACCTTAATTATGATCATCCAAAGAAGAAGATATTGTTGTCGAGCAGTACTTGAACGTGGCCTTTTCCATTTGACCTGTGATTCTTTTAATCCCTCAAGAATCTCAATTGTAATCAGCGCAAGCTTTGTTTCATTTGGTCCTCTTTTCTTTTCTGCGTCAATTTCTGTGTCATCATTGTTTGTTTGCTACTAAAAAGCCATTGAGGCTATTTTGTATAGTTGAGGTTTTCTTGAATCTCCCAAATTTGGCAAGAAGACATTTAGGGACCATTAGATATCCCAAAGTTGTTCTTGGCTTTTCAAATCAGGAAAAAAAACATCCAGTTCTCCAGAATGGCGTACAAGATGGTTACCCTGCAGATGTGCATCTGTGCCTGTGAACATGACTGTGCATTTTACTCTTGAGTAAAACAGCAAAACATGCACCTGAAAGAAGCACACAAGTATTTGGCCGAGAAGTGACCCGAGGGGCTTATGTTAAAATACTAAGAAAAAATATGTCAAATATTCCACTTTACAAAGGTGATACTGTTCTCTCACTGACGCCATGTCAGTGCCTCATGTTACGATTGATGATAAGAACTCGGATGGAGCTGGGAGCTTGTGTATGTTTGGGTGTTTCTGGTCAGACGGACTGGAACAATGTGTATTGTACGGAGGGAAAAACACAGCCCTTACCAATGACCCCAGTTCTGTCCATTACAAGCTTTTATGGGCTCACTCCAGAGGTCTGACTGACTGGTCCAGACTCGCACCAAAACAAACTGCAGGAATTGTCTGAATTCCAGGTCAAAAATACACCCAAACTTGGTTTTCACCTCTGTTGTTGCCCAATTTAGCATGAGACTAGAAAGAAAGTATTCTTTGAATGTTGTACACTGGAAGGGAGTGTAAAAAGTGAAGCAGATGGGATACAAATTTTTTGGAACATGGACGTGAGATATTAAAAAGAAAGTAAGAGTCAGGGACATAAATCATGACACTCCAGGCTTATTCTGTCCTGACCCAAAATGACCCCCACCCTCCACTCTCCTGGAAGCTACAATTACACTGTTGTCATTAGGAAGTCGTTAAATGCTCCTCTTTCTCGGTCCACTGCAGTCACACTGAGACTTCAACTCCTGAAAACCTACAGCGTAGCTACCTTTAAGACTTGGTGTCGGGTCGGCCAGTATTTCCTGGCACACTCCTGTTTTTCCAAGACCTATTAAGAATTGAGAAAAAGCTGGATAAATGTTTGTGATGTCAAATTAGGACCCCCTCCCCCCCATGCAGGGGAGAACAAAATTCTTACTTTTTTTGCACTTCACGTTTGCACAAAACTGCCACTGACTGGTTTACAAAGTTGATCAGAGAGCAGATTTACACAATATTTCAGCAAAGTGTCTTTCCACTGTATACATTATCATACATTAAGTGGACAGTAGTCACTCGGACCACCATGCGTGAAAGAGCTGGTTCGCCTCGTTGAGAGACAGTCGACTCCGCTCCCTGAAACGAATGTTGGATGGAGCACAAGAATGTGCTCCCCACTTAACCACGTTTTTAGCTCCAGTCCAGACCTCGCGTTACCTGCCACACATAAAGCTGCCGTTGTGTGTGCATGTGTGTAGTTCAGTGTAAGAGAGAGAGAGAGAGATAATAAAAGGGGGAAATGTATCTATCCAGTCATTGTTGCAGCTTCAATTTTGTATTGACTAACTTTGGTGTAGATTTTCGGCACTGAGAGAAAACCTTCTAAGGCTTTGCAGTTATATGTTTGTTTGTCTATCTAGATGAGCAGTTTAGTTATATGTTTTGCACCTGTTGCATAATTGTCTTACCTAGTCATGTTTTATGGTGAACATTTTTGATCAGTAACACCAAAGATCAACAACTTTATTTTGTCCAGATGCTCAGTATGGAGGATTTCATGATGTCTTGAGGCAATAAGATGGAAAAATCCAAACGTTTATGCTTTGAGGGAGTTGTAAAATTGGTCTAATTAGACTAAATGCTGAAGGAATGATTAAATGATTAAGAATGTATTTTCCTAGCCTGAATTATGTGCCTAACCCTTGGTCCTGTGTATCTCCATAAAAGGATAACCCCATATGTTGTATGATAAATGCACATTGATTTGTGCATTTACTCTCATACAGTACAGTATCTGAAGTATTCAAACATAAAATGCCCCAAGAGAGAGTATTGTTGCTCAACAGTATCTGTCACCAAAGCCACTCAACTTAAATTCTCCATCCAGCTTATCACTTCCTCCCTGCAGGATCGTGTATTATTTATACTGGTTTGGCCGCTGTGGAATTTCCCTGAAAATATTTTATGTTTAGGATTTGTTTCCCTTTTCTTGAGGAGCAGGTTGCGTTTTCTGGGAGTTAATATCTTGTGTCTGTTTAGCCAGAAAGTAGCCTTTTATTCTCCTGTGGATACCAGAACTCTCTACAGGGGTTAACATGGGACACTGACAGATATTTGGGTGAGTCAGACTTGGCACTGACACTTTATAGAGCAGCACTGCTCAGCCAAAAGCATAATGTGTCATAGCAAACGGGCTGGTTAATGAAATCCTGCTGCTGCGATTTGGTGGTGATGTCGTCGATAACGGCAAATTAAGTCAGACAGGGTTTTGTTTTTCTTCTGAAATCAGTAACCAGTGCACATCGCAGTGGTTTGTGCTCTCAACAGCTGCATCAGGCGTTTGTTGTTTATAAAAGCCGACCACTGAGGATGGATGAGAGTGCCTCAAACCTCGGCGTCAACACTGATAAAAGCGGTGGGCTTCATGGGAAAAAAACGGGCTCTTGTGAAACTTCACTCTTTCTTCACACAAATCTGTCATTTCAAATCTTCCCAAATGTAACATTCTAACAAGTTTGAGCTGGAAATACCCCGTCATGAAGACCTCAAAAAGAGCACTTATCTAAATATGAATTAAAATATCTGTGTAAATGTGTTTGGGCCTGGTCCAGCAGTGGGAATGACCAGGTTATTTAGATTCCCGTAAGTAAACCATCTGGTTTATCTCATCACCCGCAGTTTAAATCTAAGCGGCCGTAAAAGCTGTTTCCATTTTATGGGATAATCAGCTGTGCTGTTGTGCTGATGTCCCGTCGTTGGCCTCTCACAACATGAAGTCATTTTGGCTTTATTGTGGAAAACGTCCTCGCACTTTACAAGAAAAGCTGGAGCCAATTGTTTGTGCTCGGCGTCTTGGCTGCAGCAGATAGTTTTTACATTATTTGATATACGTCATGATGTGCATAAATTAATACGCCGTCTTTGCAGAGGTTTTTCGAGGGGTCACGGTAAATAATATACTTCAAAGGAAGTTGCAGTCAGTCGACGTTGACAGTCCTGATATTTCAGGATTTTACCAAACAGAAAGAGCTCCTTTTATACTTGAAAGCCGCACCAGGTTTATTCCCACATTGGAAACTCCGTGGGGCAGCTCAACATATTTATTTGCATTTGCAAGTATATGAAGGACTCCATTGTAACTGTGCTTCCTATGGACTTCATATGTACAGTGTATGACGGGGTGACTATGCAGCTACTCCCGCTGTAAATTGTGATTTGATTTTTGTTCATCAAAATTACAAAAAAAAAAAATCATGACTTGAATCTTGTGGAATGATTCCTTCTGGGCTAGAAGGAGTTTTCCCTGCTTGTTTATGTTATATCCATGTTCTCTGGCTTCTGTCACAGTTCAAACACTTGCAGATTGGGCTTGGTTTCAGGTCTCGTTCAGACCTGGTATTAACATCCACCTTGAGTCCAATCCAATCACATGGAGATCATGCTAAATTCAGTTTTAAATGCTCACTGTTTGCCCCTGATTCATCGTCAAATCTGATTACAAAACCACATTCAGAGGTCGCAGGTGTCCACGTTCCATTCTTGGTACAGATCAGAGAGATCACCTCCTCTGACTCATTGCCATTTTAGACTTTTCCTCACGGTAACGCTCAAGACGTGAGATCTTTCTCTAATGGTTCAAATCTTATTTTGTGTTACAGCAGCGTGAGTAGAGGTTTGGTTTGGTTGGAGATTCTCTTGTCTTTTTCAGACATAATTTTGTTCTTGCAAACATCATATCTGATAACATTAGTCCAGGACATATTTTTAATGCCAGCATTTTTAATACGACGTCTCATCAGATCACAGAGGTTGGATTTTAATGCCTAAATTGACTGTGTAGGGAGTGTGGATGCTTGTGTATCTCTGTGTGTGTTGGATCGATTCTTGGATCTTGAAAAACAAAAAAAAAATCCCACGACAAGATAACACAACAAAGACACCAGCGATTCATGTTTTCATTATTTAAGCGAACCCGCCCTTTAAACCAGTCCACATGTTCCCACATAAATCATCCTCGGCACATCGTCACCGTTCGCTGCTTCCATGTGTGCGACTCATATGGTTCGGCTGCTGCTGCAGTTAAGGTGCTTGCAACATCATGTAATGTGGTGTTTCTCATTGGAATGAGGAAAGTTGATGCATGATTGACCACAAACTGTCTGTTTTAAATAACACAAGGGGGGAAAAAAAGTGTCAGACTGAGCAGATGGTCGGCGCTCATTGATTCTGAGGCATGACCCACAAATCTGTGTTCACAACAAGTGGAATGGTATGTATGTTTCTATGTATTCCCAACTGTTCCATTTTTGGTACCCTTCCCTCTTGGGTTACTAAGTAAAATGGTATGGTACCGTCACAACTGTTAGCTAAGTGGATGACCCTTGCGACAGCGATTCTTCATCACCCGCAGTCTTTTCTCTGGCAAAACTTCTTGTTGAGACAAATAGCCACAAATCAAGCAAGGACAACGCGACGTATCTCACTTACACAGCTAGTCGAAAAGCAAGCCTGAGCCATGCCTTTACCGTGATGGAAACGAAATTACTTGGACAGAGCAGAAATCCATTTAATTTCACTGGTTGAGACATTTCCTGCCATAAAAAGTTGTGTTTGTTTTGTGAAGGACATCCCTGTCACATTTTTTCCATACATCGTACACAGGTGCTGAAGTCATTCCTGAGATGACATTCCAACATGTCCCAAAAGTACTGGGTCATTTTCCCGTCAGTAATGAAACAGTCTGAACATTTAGACGTTTTCAAAAATAATGTTTACTATTTTAAAAAAAATAAAATAGATCCATTTTTGGAGGGCAGTTCATACTAACTCTGACAGGATTGATCTCTCCTCTCTGACATCACTCAGTGTGAGATCAGTCCGTCTGCAGAGCTGTGACTCTTTTGATCACAGCTAGCGCCTGACACTTAACTCCAATCTCCTCCTCCTTAATGACTGCACCGATTTGGCTCTTCGGCTCGACGCTAACAGAGCAGCTTTGTGCTGAAGCAGAGGCCCGTAGCTACACGCACACACACACATGCATGACATATACATGGCTTTCCAGTTGACGGAACACACTGTGTGGTCTCTGCACTTTACCTGCTTAACCTCCTGCTCTTTCACAGCAGCACACGGCTGACATCACTGCCCCCGTCAATCACGACTCAAGGTGTCATGTTTTGTCTACCTCAAAGAATGAAATGAGAAATCTCCCCGGTTTGAGTTCTTAATTTTAAATAATTAGAAGCAGGTATCTGCTTTCCTGAAATGACTGTGTCTGTGTTTTGGCCCCTTTATTGCAAAGCAATATGGTTTTAATAAAGCAAATTCCCGTGTCACTTTCAACATTATTTGTATAGGAACCAGCCATTTAAAAAAAAAGAAAAAAAAGAAGTAAAATCATGATTTGCTGGCTTAATATTGATCTCAAACACATGTTATTTTTGCCTGGTAACGCCATGTATTCCCTGCTGGTCCATTCGGGGACTTTGAGACATTCAATATTTCAAGATGTGCTGGCAGGAGGTGAACATTTTTAATACAAGTAATTACAGTATTTCACATTGCTGTTACCACATAGTTGCTGCATTGTTTGTTTTTCCAGCTTTTGTTTCCTCGGCACAGTCATCGTGATCATCTCAGCGATTTTTGCTGTGACTCGTTGCAGATGTGTCCCTGTATAAGTTCACACTCCATGACAGTGTAGTTTAAGTCTAATGACGGGGTTAGAATGATGACTCAATGAGAGAGGCTGTGGCAGAAGCTGCGGTGTGACCACAGATGTAGTGGATTCGCTGCGTAACCCGTTTGTTCTGGAGCGTCGTGCCTTTGTATGCTCGGGCACGTTCACGTGTGGTGATCTGTGATGATGTGGATTGAGGTTTTGGGCAGGACTCCATAATCTGAGCCGCCTCTCATCTGACTGACAGCGGAGATATTTGGCTGGCACCGTTTCAGAGTTGTGCAAATACAGTATCCGTCATCTCCATGTCATTATCGCTCGTCTGTATTTCTATGTTCTTCTCTTTTCCTGATCACACTTTAACATCGTAAGAGTCTCAGCCAAACAAACGAGTCTTAAAACCCTGACTCAACGAGACCTGTCAGCAACCGGAGTGAAATGCACTAACTTTTGTTGGTTTTAATGACGTCAGTTGAGCGTTATTCTTTAAACTTGCTGGGTTTGATTCTTGCAATTTGAGTCTCCTAAGTAACATTAAGTTAGAAACTTGCAAAACCTAGTCAGTGAGCCATCGCAGTGATTTTGAAGCTGTTCATTTAAGGTTAAACCTGTAATTCTATCACAATACATTGGGTACATTCTGTACTAAGGCTGGGTCAAAATTACGGATTTGGTAATATATTGTCGTCCTTCCTCATGCAATGTGATAATCAATACACCAGGGTAGATATTTATATTATAATTCCTGTCAGTTTCACTGGCTGCTCAAACTTGGAAGATACCTGGCAGAAGAAGAGTTTACAGCAGGATAATGGTGGAGAAAGCTATGTTAAGAGATGCTCCATCCACGTTCAATACATAGACTTTATGACCTTTGTTCTCTATGTTGTGAATAAATAGAGAAATTATGCGTCCTCATGATCGCGTATCGCTGTATGATTGTCTTGCAATATATTGATTATCACAGAATCATTGTATCATGATATTATTATCATGGAGTGCAACATCTGTAAATCAACTTTGACCCAAATACCAAATAACATTGTTCACCTTCCTTTTCAGCTATTAATTTTATCAAGATGACCCATTTTTCACAAGAGTGAAAGCTTCTTTTCGAAGGAGGTAGAAGAGCAGTCTTGACCAAAGGTCTGGATTTTATCATAACTGTGTGGGATTCTCTCCGTGACACACAAACACATTTTAAAAGCCCAGAAACAGCCCTGCGGAGACAACAGCGATTGCATTGTCTGGTGCTCGTTTGTGAAAGGAAGCAGGCACGTAAACACTCGATGCCCTGTAAACAGACACAGACCAGTGCCCAACCGCATACACCTGCAGTACAATCAACCTGTTTATTGTACCTGTTTTCATGTTTACTGACATGTCATCTTGGCTGCACTTTCCTCTAATTCAACTTACGGTGTGTTTCCACTGAATGGTTTGGTACGGTACATGTTTTTTTGCTGGAATATTACCAAAATAACTGGCCACAGCGTTCCATTTTTCAGTATCCTTCCCTTGGGGTACCAGAGTAATGGTATGGGTGGAGCTAGACCCGCGAAAGTCAGCTGATTTCGTCAGGTGTTCAACTCCCGCAGTCTATTCTCTTATAAAGCTCGATGACCAGTTGTGTCGCATTCGATGCCGCGCTACGTATCCCGCTGACGTGGCCAGCAGGTACTATTCTCAGTGGAAGCACGCCTGACTGAGGGCTCTACCATTCCAAACCGTACCGTACCATCCTGCGCTGGTTTTTTAATAAGTTAAGCTATGTTATGAGGGGCTTCAAACGATAGTTGATAAGAGTCGGTGGCTTTGTCTGCAAAAAACGTCGCTATAAACCTGCATTCTATTCGTACATTCAGTAAGAAAGTTCTATAATATCGAGAATTCTTGACTGGACTTTGGTATTTTTGTTGCAGCAACAGCACGTTTGGTGCCTTAACCAAATCCCACATATTTTACAGGCCAACACAATGTAACATGAGTTAACTCAATCTAATAACTGGTGAAGATATCTGACTTCTCTGCAGTGTAGGAGGCTCGTGCCAGCATCTTCGACAAAATTAGAGTGTTTAAATGCACTTTTGTAAGTCGCTTTAGATAAAAGTGTCTGCTAAATGACATGTAATGTAATGTAATGTAAAAAATTAAAAAGTTCCTGTTCTCACACTTGCGGTCCAAGATTAGACTTCCTCTTCTTCCCTAACAACAGGGAGTTTACCTTTGACTCAAGCCTGTAATTCCTCAGTGACACAGATACTTGGTTACCTGGCAGCATCTTGCTCTTCATTCATGTGGTCATTATCTGGAGGACATGTACTGTATCTCCCGAGTCTTCCTCCTCCTCTTCTCGTCTCCACTGAATTTAGTGCAGGTGGTGCTCCGCTTCAGCCAAGGCCGATTTCTCTGAGAAGTCACACCCTGACCAGAATTACTCACAACAGAGGCATCTTTGTATTTTTTTTTTTTTTATTTAACTGCCCTACTTTCATTATTTCGCAGTATTATTGCAGATATTTTCTGTCACCCATTAACAAAGCCAACTTCCCCTCAAACACAATCAGTTGATTGGTTCCAAATATGGCGAATCATCGCACAGTGAGAACACAAGTGCGAGAGTACATAACTTTTCTAATTTCTGCGGCCGAGCAGTCCAACAGCTGTTGGGCCTCTGACCCAAAAGAGGAACATCTGCAGTGGTGATGTCACTTTTTGGACAGAGATGGTGAGCAGTGACTTGCTTAAGTGTTGGCAGATCCTCTTTGGCCACTGACAGCTAGTAGAAAGAAAAGAGTAGAGGAGAAAGAGCAAAAGTCTGTTTTTAATGACGCAATTACCAAAGTTTGAAGTCCAGGATTTGATCCATGGGGATATTTTCAACCCAGTGCTGATTTCTCTGAAATCTAGTTTTATTTGTCAAATATGTAAGCTTGTTTTAGGTTGGGTTTTTTTTTTTGCATCAAACTTTGTCCCCTGAAAACAGGCTCTGTCAAGCAAAGCTATCAGATCACGCCGAGGGAGCGTTTGTGTATATACAGCAGCAAAGCAGGGATGCATTTATCCTGTCTGAGCACTGCAGTTTCAACGTTATCATATCACAAATGAAATTGCAGTTGAGAATGTGTCACAAAATTTTGAAATTGGATATTTTAACCCAAATCCTTCAGGCCATTCTTGCTTCAGTGGAGGTTACACGGCATTTTCAGTGCACGTCCATTCCTGTGGAGAGCCTCAGTAGTAGCCACATCTGTGTATATAGGGCAAATACTGTATATACAAACACAGTGCACTTGTGGAAGTCTTAATGTTGGCTCTCTTCAGCTCAGTCTGGCTTTGTTTCTCCCGCACGCACACACACACACACGCCACACGGCGCGGCCTAATTTACAGGAACTGCCACTGCACAGCACTTGTGTATTAGTCCACTCTAATGCCTTCCAGATGCCCATCGTCTATACCCTCTGCTCGTACTCACTAAAACAACACATGATTGTTCTTGGGGTCTTCCCGCTAAGGAGAACCAGGTGTTGAACGGGGACTCTGTGAAAGTGTGTGTGTGTGTGTGTGTGTGTGTGTGTTCGTCTGAGAGAAGAGAAGAAAATGGATGTTGTGGTGATGGGAATAATGGTGCATGTGTGTGTCTGTGTGTTGTGACTGATGGAAGAGAGAGCATGCAAATGTGCATTCAGCCATTCATACAGTTATGATGAAGTGTGCAGACTGAGTACGCCGACCCGGGGAGGAGGTGTCGGACACATGGAAGTCCTTTCTCTCCCATCCTCTCTGCGACTGCGAATGAGGTGTGACTGATGTGTTGTCAAACTACAAAGAAGGATGAAACAGATCAGTACATCTGTCTTAATGTGATGTGGAGAAGAGGTGTAGAGGGAATTTGTAGCCCGACTGCAACTCAATCTCGTTTGAGATCGAGAACATGTCTGGAAGGGGTGTAGTCGTTGCGTCCCACTTCCAAGACAGTCCCGCAAATGAATTGCATGCTGTGTGGTCAAATGTTTCTGCGTTTTGGACGAAATGGAAACTTTATAAGTGACCGTATTGTTGTCTTTTCGTGAAAAATATAACCCCACGTTAGCGCGCTTCTGCCGCAATTGCAACGAGCAGAACTGATATAAATCATTAAGCACACATACTTACGGTTCCGAGGAATCGATCGACCGTGCACCAGTTCTGAAGAAGAACCGGTTCTTGTTTCCCATACCTCGTAGTCGGGTGTCTAATGACTTTTGCCCGGAGAACTCAGCTTAAAATGGACAAGTGACCTGTTTGTTATTGGTTCCCTTATTTTAGGAGATTCTGTCATTGGCCACAACGGTGTCCTTGCTAAATTAAACCAGATTACTGGCAGATTCGGCAGGGTTCATTTGATAAATTGTGCCTACGTTCAGATTACCACCCACATTATTCTGTGTCTTCACATTATTTTCTTATGTGTGTCTTGCTCCTGACTTTTGTTTACATTGATAACCGTTTCATGCTTTCATGTCAACAAACAACCGACAACATCATAAACGTGCGCCCACACATTATTGAAGCAGAATATACAATATTTTGAACACTAACACAATGAAGCTGCTGGCGCAGGTCGATAAAGACCAGTACTCCGTGTGTGCATATTGAGAAAAAGCCGCATGGATTCTCATCTGACTCTTCTCACTCATGTTGCACAACTTCATATTAGATAGACCAGAGTTTCCCCAACTTTCTTTATGGGGACCCACTTTTTTTTAAGATGGCAAACTATCACAAACCAGTGCCTCAGTGACTCATTTGCAGCAATATTTATAGCACATAATATTTTTAATTTAGTAAAGGAATCATTTCCAACAGATTTGATTCCTTCAATATTTAAAAACATGAAAATGTTTGCACATTTGTTTCTGGACCCAAAAGAAAAATCTCCCAAGACTCATCTGTGGGTCCAGACCCAGTCTCTGGGAATCCCTGAGACTTAAAGTGTTTGACCTAAAACCACATGGGGAATGGCACAAATCTGATATGAAAATCATAATAATTGTTAATAAACTTTACACACAGCCCTAAAACATGGCACATGGCCCGGTTCTTTTTTAAAATTTTATTTTCATATGTCGCTTTTTATGAAATTTAATCTTGTTTTTGCTTCACTTCAAATATCAGATTTCGATAAGCCACTTGAGCGTGTTCTTTTATAGCTTAAATTTTCCTGGTGCATTAACTCTGTAGTATGAAGGGAGTCTCATCCCCAGGTTATTAAATAGTAAACTTTTGGTGCATTCGTTTTCGGGACTGAGTCTCTATGAAATGAACCCCAGCTCCACCTGATGAGCACAGAGAGATGCATGTGCTTCATAAGTGTCGGATCGCCTGAGACAGGGGCTCAAGTTTGGCCCATTTTGACATAGATTTTATTATTTATTGTCCAAATCTCTTCTGGAATAACAAACTTCTCTCCTTGAACTGAACTGTGATACACTCATGTTTCTCATCGCCATGTTTTGCTTGTTCCTCTTTGCAGAACGTGACTCTCAGGGAAACTTGGACCTCACGGAGCTGATCGGCGTCCCCCTCCCTCCGTCCGTCTCCTTCGTCGCGGGTTTCGCGGGTTACCCCGCCTACAGCTTCGGACCGGACGCCAACGTGGGCCGCCTCACCAAGTCCTTCATCCCCGACCCGTTCTACGACGAGTTCGCCATCGTGGTCATAGCCAAACCTACGACGCGACACGGTGGGGTGCTGTTCGCCATCACAGACGCTTATCAGAAAGTAAGTCACGGGGATTGGATCGGATTTGTTTGTCGTTGGTATTTTTTAACACGTGACTTTGGTTCAGATCGTACACTTGGGTGTCGCTCTGTCAGAAGTGGAGGATGGATCCCAGAGGGTTGTGCTGTACTACACTGACCCAGGAACGACAAGTGGGACACGAGAAGCTGCTTCTTTTAAGATGGGAGACCAGACGGGAAGATGGGCGAGGTTTACACTGACCGTACAGGGGTCAGAGGTGAGTGTTCAGCGTTCCTTCTTCCTCTCAGGTGAGGTAGTACAAAGATGGCAAAAGACAAGACAGGGTTTTACTTTATAAAGCACTTGTTTAATACACAATGGCAAATTTTAGGTGCTCTACAAAAGCGCATTAAAATAAAACAACTGCAAGAAATCAATACAAAGTGGAAGATTAAAATCGATAACAAAACGCACAAGATTAAAGTCTTTAAATGGTAAAAGAAGTAAAAATAAGAAAAACAAAAGTTAAAAAACAGCGAGATTGGGGGTAAATTATATACACAATTAGAATAAAAAAGAATGTAATGCCACACAGATAAAATTAATATAAGGTGATTTGTTGATTTTAAGTTGGCAAACATTAAGGATTTTTGTGTGGTTTAAACAGAAAATTATAAAACTTTTGAACAATCGTTATTATAAAAGTTTTCATGCAAGTGAAATAATGACCAAAATGTGCTGAACTGTAAGATCTTCAAGTTCTTCATGTTCATGCTCATCATGTTCTCCACGTTGTGAAGTTTGATCTTCCTTCAGATATATATCTGGAACACACTTCGGATGGATATGAAACATCAAGAGTAAAGTGATATGATAAGAACGAGTCTTTTAGTTTCTTGACATTTAGATGTGAGATGAATGAGGCGTTCATGCGCTGAAATCATACGGACTTCACGTCAGAGGAGATCAGATTGAAAATCAAACAGCAGCTGATTGGGTATCAAAAACATCCATAGTGGTCAAGCAGGGGGAGAATTTTAAATGAAAATGAGTGATTTTAAAAAATGTCTCACAATCATTCACGCACATTGGGCAGCCCGTGGCCAAGTGGAAAGGGAACTTGGCTTGTAACTGGAGGGTCGTCGGTTCAAGCCCCCGGGCTGGGGTACACCTAAGAAGGTACCCAACCCCCATTGCTCCCCGGGCACTACTCCGTGTGGCTGCTCCTAATTCTAGGATGGGTCAAATGCAGAGAAATAATTTCTAATAAAGGGGATTAATTAAGTATAAGATTTAGATTTCATATAAGTAAAAAAGAAAAAAAATGTTTACAGTAGGAGCTGGATGTGAAAAATAGACTGTATATATATGTGTTTATGGGATTGACACAAAGTGAACCACAGTGGTTGTATTTGTCGCAGCAACAGAACGACATGAGTCAGCGAAACAAGCGATTTCACTCACTGATGTGTGTTTTTTTTTTTGGTGAACAGTGGAAATTTCTCCGGCACGAGGGGAATCAGCAGTGACAGCCTTTAGCTGCAGAAACGATCCATGTCATTAAGTTAAATCCACTCTTGGGAACTTTTATGGTTTTTATGTTTGTTTGAAAGCGTGGAAGAAAAAATCCAAACATCAGCAGACGTGCACTGTGACAAATTTCTGATGCAGCAAGTTTTTATTTTGTCAAGAAAATGAAATGTTCCCCTTCAGTACTTTTTACACTCTCATCAGCTTTCAGTGTCTTTTTTTTCTTCTTTCACCATCACCAGCTGTTATCAGAGTCACACGATAGAGTCTTCACTTGTTATAGTTAATCCTTTACAGATGTTTATTTGAAATGAGAGAAAGTTGAAATTAAAGCTAAGCTGAGGGCTTAGTGAAAATATTTAATAATTCAGTTTTACGTCAAGAAAACATGTTTGGAGTTTGGAGCTTGAAGCAACACATGTGTCATGTCTCCTTCAGGTTCGTCTCTACATGGACTGTGAGGAATATCACCGCGTGGCCTTCACCAGGAGCCCACGACCTCTGACCTTTGAGGCCAGTTCGGGCATCTTCGTGGGAAACGCCGGGGGCACGGGCCTGACGCGGTTTGTGGTGAGTTGACCGAGAGATGAGACCGAGGTCATACTTACAGTTGTACATACAGTTGGTGTCTCGCTCTTATTTTAGGCCAAAAGGAAATGACAAAAAAGACGCTAATCATGGAAATTTACTTGACATTACATGAGGACACTAGAGGTGGGACTTTAGGTAGCCTCGCAATTTCATTACGATTCAGGAGCCACGATATGACTATCGACCCACCGCCATTTTTAGTACATTTGTAAGGAGAAAGTTTAAAGAGTTTAACTAATTTCCGTTATCATTTATTAAACTGAATGAAATGTGTAAACGGGAAAGTTACAATTGCATTGTCAAGAAGTAACAACTTGAATCAGAATTCACACGTTTAAGACAAAAATGTAAACTGAATCGTGCACAGTTAGCGCCCGTGTGGTTCTCATTCATTGCTCTTGTTTCGAGCAGTAATAGCGACGTTGAGTTCGGTGGCAACAGACGTCCAAACATCAATTTCTACCCCCTTTCGCCACTGAGGCCGTGACTTCTGCTTTGGTTTTGCTGTCGAGTTGCAGGATCAGGGAAATGGCACCACTGTATCTCGGCTCCATGCTTCGGAGTTCCGCCTTTTTTCGTTCAGAATCGTTCCACGTCCACAAATCGGGATGCATCTGAGAATCTATGTTTTTCCCCTCACCCCTAGACTCCGATATAATCCCACACACGTACGGTTTGGCACTCGAAGAAAACAAAGAAAAAACAGAACTCAACTCAGATTTCCTGCTGAGTAATCACTGCCACTTAAGTTGAAAAGCTGTCCCCACATACAGAATGCATTTATTAGGATGCAGTCCTAAACAGGAAGCTAATGAGCTAATGTTATGTTACAGTGATTCATTTAGAATTTCCACAAGGGGGAGCCATCACTCCAGGACCCTGTGGTTTTAAACGATCACATGATGTCACATCAGAATGTTTACAATAAAGTCCTTAGCGACGTATTTATGTGACAATAAGAACATTTTAGTCTATTTTTACAGCTACAGTAGTACAATAGATTTGTAAGCTGACAGGAGTCCTGACTCTGCTTCTTACCTGCGGAAGGAAACCTGTCTTTACATTTGAGACATGAACACAATAGTCTTTGTCGGCAGCATTTTTAACGACCGTCGCAGCAGCAGCAGACAGCAGAGGAATGAACGGCGGCACGTTTTTTTTTTTTTTACGAGCACCGTCTCATCCTGCGAGACCTCGTAAATGACGAGCCTCGTCTGTGATTTACATATTTTTGGCACGAAGCCCGCATCGTCTCATCTTGAGCGACTTACGCCGAGTGCCAAGTGTCAGAGTCACTGCCAGATCCTCAATTAAACGTGAGTTCAAATAAATGAGTAGACAAAGAATGGCAAGGATGTAAGGGCGGCGGTTCGATTCCCGTACGCGACAGAGGGAGTGAAGTGGTGAGGAATCAGACTGGATTAGGTGTGAACATAATCTGATGCCTCTCAAAGATAATAAATTATTCCCAATCATCTGTGATTTGCTGTTAAATCACTTAAGTGTCATATCTGTATGTTAGGAATCCTCCACTTCTTCTTTTCCTCCTAATTTGTATTTTAGTTCATGTGATGGAAAAACTTCAAGATGTTTTTTTGGTCAGGGCAGTGGAAAGAACTCACCGTTGCCAAGTAACAGTAATGTTTTATTGGGAGAAATCTGAGGAGAGTTTTTAAAGAAATCCACTGATCTGTGCAGAGAGAACATGAGTGTGTGTTTTTTCTAGGAGTTTTGGTCTCGGGGGGGAAGGGAAGCCAAACAAATTAGTTTCTACAACTTACTGTGGTTTAATACCAGCTCTGATGTTCATGTACAAAGCATGAGTTTACTGCGAGCCACAGAAGTGCTGGAATTCAGTTTTATTTCGCTTGTATTAAGATATAAAAACAAGCTTTTTTTCAGCAGATTTCAACAATTCACACATACAAATGTTATTCATTGTTTTCTTTTCTTATTGTTTATGCTTTTTGTCACATTTAACTTGGAAGGACACTTGTCAGTGCCTTTGAACTGAGCTGTGTGAGGAGTTAGCGGTCAAATATCACCAAAAACTATTAAGTTATCCAAAAAGAAAAACTAAGAACAGGGGAAAGTAGGAGTTGGAAGAACGCTTTCCTGACTGAATTTTCCTCAAGAAATGCATGTTCTAGTTCCTCTTTCTACTGTTATTGTCACTATGTCCTTCATTATTATATACGTCACTCACTCGACTACAGTTGGTTCAAACCACCCACCGCTCGGCTTTTAAGTGGTACAAAAGAACATTACTCCAGTTTTAGCGGCACTTCACTTCACTGGCTTCCGGATTTGATTTTTTAAATGTCTTCATGGTCTCCACCCCACAGTATCTGCCTGACCCGCTTCAGCCGCACACTCCCTCGCGCTCTCTCAGTTTGACAGATCAGTCGCTGTTAGTCGTCCTTTACACAAAGAAGAAGAAGTTTTGGAGAAGGAAGCTTCTCCGAAACTGTGGAATGAGTCGGCCTTTGCACATCAGGCAGGCCGACTCACTTCCTTAGCTTTATTGTTTTTTTTTACATTTTTACTTGTCATGTCTGTGTAAAGCAAGATTGGATTGGAATTATTGCATCTAAGATTTCACCTCATTCAGGACTTTTCTACTGCTATTTTTACTCAATTCTTATTGTTAATTGGACACTCAAACTGACCCCAGCCGGGCGGGCTACATCCAGTGTACTTCTAGTGCCGGTCCAGAGCCTGAATAAATGGGCAGGTTTGCGGATCATCCGCTGTGGTGAGCCCTAAAGAGGGAAACAAACAAATGAGCAAACAAGCCATTTTTGTCTTGTTTGTAATGGATTACTTTTCAATTGTTCTACATACAGTAGGTTAAAACCCAAATGTTTATTTGTACCCAAATGTTTAAATGCACTTTTGTAAGTCGCTTTGGATAAAAGCGTCTGCTAAATGACATGTAATGTAATGTAAAACCCCAAAAAAAGGGTTAAAGAACAGGAAAAACAGTTAGCGATACTCAGTTAGCGATGCGTTCCCCAAATGCATATGCTCTAGTGTTATGTTATGTGACAACACAACAACTGCTCTCCGTTTACAAAAACAAAAGACACTGAAGATGCTGTAGAGGCATTCAGAACGTCACTGTCTGTGGTTTATTTCTGGGGTTATTTCTCTTTTGTTTCTTGTATGTATGTATGTTTACTGTCAAATGTCCAAAGCCTGAATGGCGGCACAGCAGGCATCGCTGGTATCAAAAATGGCAAACGGCAAAAGAAAAACAAGCAAACAAAAACCCAGTTGAGGCAGCAGCGTAAGGCCATCAATGAGCTGAAGTGACATCTGCCAGATATCTTTCCTTCTCTCCTCCAAAACAACCCCAACTATCCATTGCTTTTTGCCTCTGGCTTCTCTCAGACAGAGAGGACCAGTGGTAAGTGTTTGGTTTCCAGCTGTTCAGTGTTTGAACTGGCAGCTCCGTCACAGATCCTCCGCCTCCGCCCGGGGAGAGGAGGACCAGCCGCCGCGCAGCAGCCAGCGGCGGTAGCTCCCTGCAGTCGTACACGTATGCAAACAAAATATGCTACAATAATATCTCCTGCCTCTCTGACACTAACTTCACTCATGCCTTTGCATTCACGCGTCACAGTAAAGCGCTGCTGCGTCTGGCACTGTCTCTACATGTCTCTGTCTGTGTGTGTGAGAGACTCTGGGAGAATGAGTGTGCAGTTTTAATTTTATGGCTCCTCTGCTTCTCCCTCAGCTGAATGTGTTTTTCTGTCTCATTATGTTTTAAAAAATGCACTTTGAAAGCCAAGTATAGTCTTAATAAACGTCCCTGTGCCTCTCTCTTTGTTATAAGAACCTCATTAAAAAGGATTTGCTGCAGTCTTTTTGTCACAAGGTGGTACATGTCCTATAAAGTGTAAAGTTCGAAAGAAATAATTGAAATTTAATGTTCTAATTTTTTATTTCTAGAGAAAAAAGTCATCACTTTAAGTAGTTATTGATGCTATTGTCAGGAATTAAATTTAAAAAGACGAGTTACAGTAAAAATAAAAATAAGATACAAACTGGATTATCTATCTATAAAGTCGTAATCTTTCGAGAATAAAGTTGTGTTTTTAGGAGAAAGTCGTAATATTTAGATAACAATGTCGTAATATTATGAGAGTAAAGTCGGAATCTTTTGAGAATAAAATCTTAATCTTTCAAGACTTTATTCTCGTAATATTATGACTTTTTTAATATTACAACTTTATTCTTGAAAGATAAATAAAAAATGTTCTCTTCAGTTAGGACCTAACACTCCTTTGTACCTCTTGAAGACAACCAGGCAGAAAATAATAATAATATATTGAATAGCCACCAGGGGGCTGAAGAGAAATCTATGGAAAAAATAACCTTATTTTCACTTGATTTATAACGATATCTCTTTATCCCCAGTTTGAGTAGAAAATGTATGTAAACATTTGTTTTTGTGAATTATGTTTCTTATAATATCCAGTGTCTCAGCGTTGCTTTTTACAATTGCAACAATGTTAAGTGTCTCTTGACCTCCTGACACGGTCACACATCATTTGACCCGTGGCGTCTACCCAAGGATGCCACTACACCAGCTGTTGCTGTGGCAACAACACTTTCCACAACATGGCTGACGCCATCGTAAACAGCAGACGCAGAGCAGTAAACATGCGAGTGCTTGGCCTTTACTCTGACACGGAAGAACACGCTCAATTACCAGCCCGTCTGTGGACAATACCCAGAGTGTAACATATACACAACCCATCTCTAATTCATGATGAAACCTAAACACACACACACAGCACTGCATTCCCACAGATGAAGCACAGACACAGCAACTCTGTTCTGCCTTAAATGTCAATGCCAACAAGAGTCTTCAGCGTCGGTCGTGAGTGTGGTACATCCCCTGACCAATGGCCCTCCAAACCTCTAGACAAGTAAAAATAGGTATTTTTAAGGTGGTATGAGTAGGAAATATGAAGCCAACCAGCTTTAACACATTAGAGATTATAAAACAAACTTCTCATAAACTGACCGTCTCGTTCCGAAATCACCCGTCCATGGGAGAATTTCACGAACTGAAGTTGTTTTAAAAGTTTGTTCTTTCGTTTGTTTGGTGCAACAAACGCATGTCTCTGATTTAGCTGTCATCCCTCCATCTCGCTCTTTTTGTTGTTTCCACTCAATCCAGCCTCGGAGGGTGCAGCAGTTCATTCCATTGAAAGCAGGTGTTTTTTCCCTTCTGGCCTTAAGTCAAACAACTACAACTGAAACATTCAAAAACTACCGCAGAACAGAGCAGATGGAGTCTTACACCCTGATATGTATCATTACGGTAACCCCTAAGAGCTAATTCCCTTGAATAACTGCCAGATATTAATGATAGTTATCATTTGGCATCAAGTGTGCGGATCATCCACTGTGGCCCTCCCTAGAGAGGGAGAAAAAAAATCTGAATGGGACACTTTTCAATCATTCTGTATAGGTTCAAGGTCAAAGAAAGGTTAATAAAGAACAGGAAAACAACAGTTGGCGATACTCGGCATTCCCCAACAACAAAACAGCTCCAAGTAACTCCTGAACTGTTTTGTCAAATCTAGAAATATTCAAAAACTACTTGAAAGCAGAGAAATAGAGCTTTAATAGAGCTCATAATATATGTAGCATTAGAGTATTCTACAGCCATGAACTCCAGGTGGCTTGATTATCATGATGGTCATAAATTTCACATACATGCTTATGATCTCAGTCTTTGTAAAATGTTTATTTCTTCTTTATGGGAGCAGAATATTTGTTCAACAGTTACAGGAGCACTGTTATTTTTGATATGGCTCAGTAAAGAGAGTCTGTTGTGGCTCTAAAGTAAAAGAGAATCATTTACAGGTGGTAAGATTTAGGTCACAGCCTCCAAAAAAAAGCCTGTGACACCTGTTTCACCGTGGGCTGCTCGCGTTATTGTGTGTAGTTGTTTGTGTTTGGTGTCATAACGGGGGTTAACGACGGTGCCGACAAAGCCAGAGGCGGTGTTGTGTTGTGCTGGTGTGTGTGTGGGAAATGTGTTCTAAGCCCCAATAAAATTCAATGAGACAGATTAAAGCAAATTTCCACGGAACATAACACAGACTCTTGTCTTCTTCCACTCCACTCCTCTCCCTCCCTCTCTCTGTCTCTGTCTCTCCAGGGCTCCATCCAGCAGCTGGTGCTGAAGTCAGATCCCACGGCCCCAGATGACCAGTGTGAGGAGGACGATCCTTACGTGAGTGTGAATACACACACGTTTCTTGCACAGCATTCTCATTTAGGACAATCATAACCATTGAAACTAAATGCTTAATTTAACCCTAAACTAACCCAATTCTTAACAAATCAAAAAGCATCACAATATCCTCACAAGGTCAAGTGTCCTCAAAAGACTGGTTTAAATACACATTAGTTCTCACGTCCTACGACGGAAGTGTACACACACATAGCCAAAACATCAAAAATCTGAATGAAGTCGAGCTCTAATTGGTATTTTCAGAAAACACACACACTCCCCCTCTGCAGTCACTTGCAGACCCTGGAATTATTGCTCCCTCTAGTGGTGCATAAGGGGTAGTTCAGTGTGGTGAAAAATGGGCAAACCTGGTTCACACCTTTTTTTTTTGTTCCAGGACGTTTCTTCTGTTTTGACAAAAGCATGACATGAAAGTCTAAAGTCTATAAAGTATAAAATAATGTTGTCCACAAGCACAGACCAGACCTCGTCTGTCTCCCCCATCCAACACATTTGGGACAAATTTGGAATGTTGAGCACAAGCCAGACTTAATCTCCAAGCAGACATTCTCTAAACATGGGAATGGCTGTGGTCTACTTTAATTTCTGAGGCCAAAATAATCAAATACCAACAAAGACGATAAGATCGATAAGGTGCAAAAATTGCAGTATTTTATTTAAAAACACATGTAATCTTTGTCATATCTTTTGCATTTTAGAGTGAAACACGGAAATAGAGCTTTTATCTTACGGTTACAAAATAAAAAGGTAACAAAGTAGCAGCATGGAAAATCATACAAAAATAAATGACATCATATCTTGTACTTGACTAGTAATAGATACCGTGGCAAACACTGAAGAACTAGGTAGTGTTTACATTTAAAAAAGTGAATTAAATAAAAAACTTAAAAGTAAAACAAGTTGCTTCATAATTTTTTTATTATCCATCCAACTTTAATATAAACATAGTCACTTTATAATTAATTTAATAAATAAAGTTTAAATGTTTTTATTTTAAATGACCTCTTATGGTGCCCATGCAGTACATCCACAGTCCACCAGGGGTCATCAGCCTGCATTTTGGAAAGCACTGACCCAAGAATCTGTAGACTTTATAAAAAACTCTTGTGAAAACACACACAACTAGAAAATGATTATTTTTGATAGTCCGTTCAGACGGATTGATTGAGACGATGTGTTGAGGATTTTCATACAACCAGTTTAATAACTTAATTTGTAAATACACAGTTTTCTTCATATATTTTACTGATTTAAGTGAATTTATCAAGGTTTTTTTACCAACAGAAGTGAGTTTTTTTTCAGACATTTTTCTGTGTTAAGTGTAGTTTCTTCATCAATTCTTTGTATTCTTTGTAGGTTTTTACAAGGGTAAAAGTAAAAATGTTTTTATTCAGTTTCTTAATCCATACTCTATTACTCACTTTATTGAGGGTTTGATTTAAAAAGCAAACAAATCTACTGTTTTTCACTCATTTACATTAGATGTACTGTATATGTTGGATATAAGGCCACTTGGGTGTTTTTGTCTCCATTTTATTTTCTCTGATAATCCGAAGAAGAGCATCAGGTTTCATTCAGTAAAGTTAAAATAAATGTATTAAACTCTAGAAACCGTGGGAACCAAACACTGTGTAGTAAAGTCATCTTTAAGCCTCTTGGACTTTTCCCCTGATTGCATTGACTCCTCCCACGTCCTCAAACCCCATCTACGATCATTTGAATCATTTTCTTCGTGTCTTTCTAACATATTTTTTCTCTCTCGCCAGGCCTCTGGATATGGGAGCGGCGACGACACGTTTGAGGACATGGAAGAAGGAGAGGAAGTGAAGAAAGTCGTGGAGGAGATGGTAACACACACTTAACACAAACTTACACACACACACAAACTTATCTGAACTCGGACCAAAGAAAACAACTCTTAATCTTTTTCTGCTGTGGTCGAGACTGGAACACGGTGACACACCTGCCAACTCTGTGAAAAGGATGAGTTTATTTATTATAAATAACTTTAATTTTAAAGTGTGTTTCAGCAAAAGCACTAGATGCTTTTGCCTTTTGAAATGAATTGAAAAAAGACCAATCCGTGCCCCCAAAGTCTTGGCAGGAGACTATTTTCCCGGAAATTGATCGAGTAGAATCACAAAAAACTTTAAATTGGACATTTATGAACTTGAATCAATTTCTTAACTTTAAATGTCTCGTTTGTAAGAATTAGAGAGCTCTAATTGCTGTAGTTGTAACAAACTCGGGACGGGCCCAAGTGCGTCAGGAAACTACGGTGGCCTCCACAGTCCACAGAGAATGTTTTTCTTCTTTGTTTACATCGTACGATTCTGCTTCCCAACACTACCTGGTTTGGTCCTGTCGCACTGCTGTAGTAATCTGACTTTGTTTAGTTTTAGATTTTTCATTAGTTTTAGTTTTTATTTAGTTTTGACTTTTTGTTTTTAAAATAAGTTTGTTTTTAGAGCGGGGTTTGTGAGGTTTTATTTTTTTTTAAATGCTTAGGTCTAGTTTAGTTTTTATTTGCCAGGTGCAAGAAGTCTACAAGAAAGTCGTACTAATACCGCTGAGGTTGGATGCAGTTAGTGTGAAAGGTAAAAAATCAAATAGCCAACAGACTAAAGACACACATTAACGAAGCAACATAGATAATTATAAATTATATACATAACAATGTTACCATGAGACACATCACATTGTTTGTGAGCCAGGAGTCTCAGGGAGTTCAATCTGAGGAAAAACATGATTTAAAAAAAAAAAATGGAAAAAACCCAATAAAAGAGGTTTGATTCACAGGTTTAACCCAACCCTAACCATTTGATCTCAAGTGGGCCGGACCAGTGAAATAATAGCATACTAACCTATGAAAACTACAATACCTTTTTCCCTTTCTAATCTAATAAACAACACACAAGACGTTTAGTCTAAATGTTTAGTATACATTTTAGCAAGTTCATCCTGGGGGCCGGATTGGACCCTCTGGTGGGCGGGCCGTATGTTTGACTTCGAAGAACCAACTGCATAAAAGTGCAACCTTTCAAAAATTCCGACTTCTTCCATTTCCTGTTGTTATTGTCGTCACATAGCCCCTCCCAGAGCTGGACTCCATCTACAGCGTGCCGGTCCAAATTCCGCCCACCGAGATGTCAGTCAGCAGCAGCAGCAGCCACGTCAACGATGATGAGGACGACGGAGATATTCAGGAGTTGTCGGGTGAAGGAGAGGAGACGACGACGACGATGACAGCACACACCACCACCTCTGCGTCATGTAATTCTACTCTTTTATTTCCTTACATATATATTAGTTTTTCACCTTAATTTACGTTCGTCCTTCGTCCTTTTTTTGGCATTTTTTTCTTGTTGTTACTTTATTTGTGAAGCACTTTAACACCCAATTATTTGTATGCTCTGTTTCTGATGCATTAATAAAATCATCCAGCAGATGGCGGTGATGAGTTAGTGTTGCCGCAAACCTCATTTCTCCTCCTCCTCCTTCACCTGCTTCTATTTATACATCTATGTGTATCTTTAGGACCTTTTTTCTGGCATACACACCAACCTTGTCAGGACCAGGATAGACCTCATGGAAACCAAAACCT
Source organism: Solea senegalensis (assembly GCF_019176455.1). Taxonomy (NCBI): domain Eukaryota; kingdom Metazoa; phylum Chordata; class Actinopteri; order Pleuronectiformes; family Soleidae; genus Solea; species Solea senegalensis. The sequence continues at coordinate 32,369,353 of NC_058021.1, read as the reverse complement.
GGTCCTAATGAGGCTGAACCTCAATTCCTGAGGAACCGGTTAAAGTTTAGGGCCAATATTTGAATTGTGGTTAGGTTAAGGTTAGGGTTCGACATTAACTCACTGTCCAAATGAATGGAAATCATCTTGTGTCTTTTTTTTTTTTTTAAATATATTTTATATTCTTGCTTTTGTCTCATTTTAATACAAATTATTTACCTAGTTATATTCTTGCATACTTTTATCTTTTTATCTGTTTATTTTTATTTATTCTATTCCTTTTTTTGTGTGTCTAATTAAAATGATTAATTGTGTCTCTGTGTCACAGCTCACCCTCTGACACCGACTCAGTCATCAGTTTTGGACAATGTGAGTATTTTTCTATTCTTTTATCTCCTTTTTTTATATATAAGTTAAATAAGTTTTTGTTAGATAATCTACACTAGAGATTCATCTGTCGATTATTTTCTCGATTCATCGAGTCATCGTTTGGTCCAAAAAATGTCAAACGATAAAAAACCTTCATCCTTCTTATTTTTGTCCACAAACCAAAATGATTCACTTATTAATGATTTTTTTTTTGTTTTATAGAGCAAAGAAACAGAAAATATTCACATTTAAGAAGCTGAAAACAATCAGAAATCTTGTTTTAATCATGGAAAAAGCTTCAAACTGATTCATCGATTATCAAAATAGTTAGTAATCAAGTAATTATTTCAGCTCTAATCTACACTAATCCAACATTTGCTTCCAGACTTTGTTAATTAAGCCACTATTACACTGTTGCATCAACTTCATTAATGTTAACATGATTTAAACACTTGATATAATTATGATAAATTATAATAAAAATAATCAGTCAATGGTTCTACCCTCTCGATCCAGGTGAGGCAGTACGGGGAGCCAGGAGATCCCGGTCCAGCTGGACCACCGGGGCCCCCCGGCCCTCCAGGACCGGCCTCCGCAGACGGGGAGCCAGGACCACGGGGGCCACAAGGGCCACAGGGACCTGCAGGTCCAGCTGGAGCACCAGGCAGAGACGGACAGCCCGTGAGTTTTTAACACATTTATTAATCTTTGTCTGTTTTTTATATTTCGGAAAAAAAAATACTGATCGTTTTTTTTCCTTTTAGGGAAACCATGGTGAACCTGGTTTACAGGTTAGTGGGTTTTTTTTCCAGTTCTGCAGATTCTCCTGTCATTTAGGAATGTGGGATAAAATAATATCTGTGTGTGTGTGCTACATGGCGTGGCTTTATCTCCACTTTATTGCCCGGATTTTTTTTTGGGATTTTTTTTCCACAGGGAAAACCTGGAGTTCCAGGATTCCCAGGGCTCCAGGGCGAGCCAGGACTTAAGGGAGAAAAGGTAAAAATAAAATAACCCTACCATATTATTACTGTATATTCTGACATAGGAGAGCGTCTCTTATGTCAGAATATACAGTAAGAATAATAATAAGAATAATAATATTAACTGGTTCATACATACATCTCTTATCATGTCTTCCTCAGGGTGATCCAGGTTTTGGATTACCTGGTCCTCCAGGACCTCCTGGACTTCCAGGTGGACTTGGCAAGTCTGCGATTTTCATGGTAGGTCATTGTTAATAACTTTTGAAATCAGAAATTATGTTAAAAAAAACAACATAATTCTGGTTGTTTTTCTGCTTTAAAGTGTGAAATATTAAAGAGAATAATAATCACTATTATTACTTAGGCTATAGCTGCTGTTTTGTTGTCTGCTTGTTAGCAGAATGACGTTTTTTCTTAGCTTAATAGAGGTTAATGCTGGAGCTGAAGTAAATTTTTCCCTGAGACATTTCACCTTGGTTACATCTAGTTTGTAATTAAAGAGTTTACAAACTGCAGCGTAAAGTGTCTTTATCTCTTACATCTGCCACTTGGTGTTTTCGTTTGTGCCAAAGTGAATAAATTCACTGATAAACTGGATGTAGTTCGGTATAAAAAAAGACATTTACTACAGATTTGTTGTTTACACTGCCTTATTCATGCATAAGATGCATATAAATGATAATAATCACTAAGAAATTGACTAATCATTGTGTAAAAATTATAAAAATCTGCCTGGATTATGACTTCTTTGATTATTTTCCATAATTGATTAATCGGGTCATTGTTTTGTTCCATAAAATGTCAGAAAATGTTTAAAAATGTTGATCAGTGTTTGTCAAACCTGGAAATTATGTCTTGTTGTTGTCCACAAACCGAAATGATTCACTTTTAATGATATATTTGTTTTATGGAGCCAAAAAATGAAGAAAATATTCACATTTAAGAAGCTGAAAGCTGTAAATGTGATGTGTTTTAAGTGACTTGTTTGTGGGTTTTCATTAGGAGGGCTCAGGATTTGATGACTTTGACACTGACGCAGAGTTAATGAGGGTGAGTCTCATTATTGTACAGATACAAACACAGAATCCACTGTTGTAAATAGTATAAAACTAATATTTAAAAAAAATATTTTATACTGTTTACAATAGTAGCAATGAAGTTGTGATCATCCACTTCTGGATAATTTAATTCATCTTGTTGTCATGTTTCTTTAGGGGCCTCCGGGGCCTCCTGGACAACCAGGAAAACCAGGGCCCCCTGGAACCTCGTCTTCTGGAGACCTCATTCCCGGACCACCTGGGGCTCCCGGCAAAGACGGGGAACATGGACCGATGGGAGAACCTGGACTCCCCGTAAGCTCCTCTCACTTTAATCAAAAAGTTTTCTTTCTGCAGCTTTTCACGTTCATCTTTGACATGAAATGAAATCCCGAGGCTTTTCTGATCTTCAGAAGAACTGCTTCTGTTTCCAGGTGATTGAGGAGTGGTTTAGTGGCTCTGGTTCTGGTTCTGGTTCAGGGTCTGGTCAGGTATTAACAGTTGGCCCCAGGACACTGAAGGGGGCCGGAAAGACAGTATTTCCCCCAACTTTATTTAGAAGTCATGTTCATGCACCTGCTCTCCTGTTGCTGTTTGCTTCCTGTCACTGTGGAGCAGCTCAGTCCGAGGATTTCAGGTCTTTTATTTTGTAGGATAACAAATCCTGCTCTACAAAAAATATGCCACCAAAATCTTATGCCTTTCTGTCCAAACTATTTATCTGGTTTGACTGAGAGGAAATAAAGTGTTGTTACAAAAACATGCTGTTATCTTACGTAAACATATTATTAAAGGATACACATCTTTAAAGGTAAAAGAAAAAAGAACAATAATCCCAAATAAAATCATTAGGAATCATGTGGGATGGAGTTATGACAATGTTTTCCCCCCTAATAATGATTATTCTAATATTGAATATTTACCTTCAACTTTTTTTTGTCCTTTAATTTCATAGACATCATTTCACACACAAACAAATATTTTAAACTTTGACTCTGGCCTTGTTCTTTGTCTACAGTAGACAATAAACTGATCCTTAAATTATCAACAGTAAGTAAAATGAAAGCTTCATTGCCAAACTGAAACTTAAACCTTTTGGGAATCACTGATCTGGTCGACAGAGAAAAGCAAACTGCACTTTTTTTTGGGGGGCAGCAGTGACTGAAAGAGACTGAAAGAGCTTCAGAACATGACGTGGTTTCAGCCGCAGCATCAGTTGAGGGGAAATGTGTCTTTTTGTCTTTAAATTAACCACCAGGCTTTGTTTCTTACTAACTGTGTGAATGCACGACTGCTCACAGGGTTTTCACTGCACTTTACTGACTGTAAAAGCACAACTCATGCAACTAAAATGCACTGTAATATTGTAAATATGTTGTTTTCTTGCAGGGAGTCGATGGCAGAGATGGAGATCCAGGTCCCACTGGGGCCAAGGGAGACAAGGTGAAGTCATGAATCAGTAGTTTTCTTAAAAACAAAGAAAAAAAAGAGATAAAATGAGTTAAAAAAAAGAAAGTATTAAAGTGACTCTTAGTATTTTGAAAATATGGCACTTTCTGTCAAATTTGACTCAATAGTGTCAGACATCAGTGTAAAAAAGTTAAAATCCTACATTTCACTTTAGTTTTAAAAAAAAAATAAAAAAAAATGTACGTCTTGCATGATATCATCATTATATGACCCTGCACTTCTCATTCCTACTTGTTAAAACTGTCCTTATGGAATATTGAATACATGCATTGACTTGCTGCGTAAATAAAATAAAAAATAATCTTAAAATGTCCTTAAACCACTGTTAGGAAAACAAAGAAATCTTGTGTATTTCTGTTCAAACAAAAGCCTTGTCTGTTTTATTAAACACAGTACAGCTGTAATCCTCACAACTTTAAAAATAATATTAATTATAGTAAAAAATCTATTTCTTCTTATATGTCTGTGTAACTGAACACCTAAAGCCGTAATGTGGCTCCTGTTTGTAATTTCCCCTGAGCAGAGCGGTTAGTGATTTGTTAACGAAAACAATTACTCGTCGTCTTAATAACCCGCCGATCTCGGGGGCTCTTAATGAGGCTGGTCATGTGACCTCCCATGTGACTTTGTGTGGAACGAGTCTGGACTTTTGCTGCTTTTTGTTTCCCAGTCGTCGTCACTGACGTTAACGTTGTTGTTGATTTTTCTGACAGGGAGCTGACGGTGTCAGCGGTCAACCAGGACCAAAGGTAAGATCTGATAAGTTCACTCCACTACTTTTCCTACTAACTATCTTTGAGAAGAAGAAGAGTTGGTATTATGGTCTGTATTTATATAGAGATTTTCTTGACTTGATGGCAGTTTTCACCCATTCACACACTGCAACATGGGCTTAAGTGTCTGTGCTCAAGGACACATTATTGACTAGCAGAGCCAGGAATTTAACCCACAACCTTGCAGTTGAAAGACAACTCGCCCTACCACTGAGCCACCATGGCTCAGTCCTACTACCTTTGATCCTGAAGTACAGTAAATGTCATATAATTTGAGACTTTTACTTAAGTAAAATTATCAAAAAAAAGTGACTTCATCTTCATCCAAAGTTATTTTCTGGTAACTAAACATACTTGTTGATACCGGCCTTTGTGTTTATAACAATAACAAAAATCATCTTTTAAATGCATTATCAGGGAGATCAGGGTCGTCCAGGTTTCCCGGGTCTTCCAGGCGCTGATGGTGCAGAGGGACAGCCGGGGCCCCGGGGTCCACCGGGCCCCCCCGGACCTCCAGGACGAGGCTTCACAATGGATTTTGAGGTACTCATCTTTTTTGTTCTATTCATATATTAATTGTTTTATACAGAAAAATTGATTGGTCTAATCTGAGAAAAGAAAATGGCTGACAATAGATCATAAATTACACCTAAATTAATTATGGTCCTTCAAAATAAGGTTAAATGAAGAAAACTTGCTTACTATAGGTTGTATTATTATTGTTATCATTATTATTATTATCATTATAAAAGATCTATTAGTATGTTATTGATTACCGTAAATTTCGGCCTATTGAGCGCACCTGACTACAAGCCGCACCAGCTCAATTTTAAAAGAAAATAAATTTTGCACATATATAGGCCACACTTGAATATAAGCCGCAGGTTTTCATGTTGTAACCAGTAGCGGCGTCAGGATTCAATCTCTTATCAAAGGAGTTTGTTAATGAATGCATCAACTTTATGAATGGCGAGTGAGTGCGCGTGACTAGCACTGAATGATGCGTCCACGGACAAAAGTGGGCCCACCTGTAACGCCGCATATGCTTGTAACATGAGATATTTACATAGAAAGACGCTAAACAGAGGTTTTTCGTAATTTAAACACAGGGTGAACATGCCTGCATGTTTAGAAAATAAAACACGACAGTAACACGCCTGGTTAGAAAAGAAAACACTTTAGCCTACCAGAAAAGTAATTGGTCGCTATCTTCATCTTCTTCTTGCGCACTAAAGCCACTGAAGTCTTGATCTTCAGCACATAATCTTTCCCCACGTCTGTCTCACTTTTGTGTCTACTGCTAGAGAGTGCCTCCCGGTGGCCGTTAGCCAGTAAAAATCTATAAATTAGCCGCACCGTTGTATAGGCCGCAGGGTTCAAAGCGTGGGAAAAAAGTAGCAGCTTATAGGCCAAAATTTACGGTATATTATATTTTCTCGGTGTACTGCAAATTATTATTATTACTTTACGGTAGTGTAGTGGTTAGCACTCTCGCCTTGCAGCGAGAAGACCCGGGTTCGAGCCCCGGTTGGAACAAGGGCCTTTCTGCATGGAGTTTGCATGTATTTGCATGTATGCAGGATAAAGCGGTAAGATGATGACTGACTGACTTTACCTGTTTCTGCAGGACTTGGAAGGATCTGCAATGTCCGGTGGTTTTGAAGGTCCACTCTCCACAGGACCACAGGTACATAGTGTGCTACCATGATGACAATTCTGTCTATTTTTTTTTTATCATTATTATTATTATTATTTCATCAATGTTGCCCAGTCATGTTGCACTGGTGAAAAATGATTTATCAGGTTGTTATACCATTATTTTTCCACAGGGTCCTCCAGGAGTTCCAGGACTGAAGGTAAGGTTTGTGTTTGTGTGTGAAAATGTATAATTAGTTACAATAGTACAAAACATCAATGTAAATGTACCATTTTATTTTCACTTCTTTGTGGACACCATTAATATAAATGGATAAACAACTTGGGCTCCAACATAGAGCCCTGTGGGACTCTGAGCCTGAGGGTGTCCTTTAACATGAGCTTCCAAGCTCAGGCTTCTTCTCTTCCTGTTTGTAAATCTCTTAAAAAAAAGCTAATTTATTTTCATTAGTGTTCACTAAAACGTGAGTTGATTTTTATTCATTAATTTTGTGGATGGTTTTCACGTTTACTATGAAACGTACAGATTTAGATTGTACAGCTCTTGGGTGCAACTCTGTTGTTTTATTAAATGTGCTTGACGTCATTCAGCTGTACAAATTTAATATCTGTTTCATATCAGTTGAATACATGTATACGGTTAATGTATTTGAGCGTCTTCAATCTCTTTTAAATTACATTCTTTTCTTCTTGTAGGGTAAAGACGGTGTCGATGGTTCTCCGGGGAAGCCGGGTGAAAAGGTGAGTGTGCTGTTTGCTTCGTCATCCTGATGTTTTGTTCTCTAAGGTCGTGTCTCTGCCATAATCAAAGCATTTTTTCGGTCTTCATATCAGAGTGAACAGCTGCTAAGTGACGACTCGTAAAATATCACATTTTTTTTAGTGAATGTTCAGGACCTACCTGCCAGCTTGTGTGATTTGTTTACATGAGGCAAAAGTATAACATATAGCAAGTGGTCGTGCATCATGACCGATGTTCCCTCATTTCTCCTGCAGGGGGAGGCAGGTATGATTGGGCGGCCAGGCTTTCCAGGACTGGACGGACTACAAGGAGCAGAGGTCAGAACCTTTGGGTTTAGAATTAGTTGAATTTCCGCCCACACCGATTTAGTGATAGTGGATTAAACTTAATATGCATTTTACTTATCCTGTCCCAGTATTTGAACCAGCGACCCTCCGGTTACAAGCCCAAATTGTTCTTCCACTTGGCCATGGGCTGCCATAGTTGACTTGGACATGAAACTTTGATACAAATAATTTATGCACAAATTGAAACGCGTCTCACTTGTGTTTTTATCCAAATAACTGCTGACAGTTATGAAGGATGTATGAAATATGTGATAAATCAGGGATTATTATTATTATTATTCAAAATGAAATGTTTATAAAATATGAGGCAGGAAAATGGAAAGTTTTATCTGAAAGGATTTTTACACAATTAAGTTTTTTGTGACCAAATCCAAACAGCAAAGATAGAACTGACAAAATGTCCAAATTGGGACAGATTATCATGCATCTGCACATTTAACAAGCAAGCATAACACTAAACAGAAAAATAACTGGATAATTAACTTCAAATCTTTATATTTTCTTATCTGCAGGGACCAAAAGGGGACAAAGGTGAACCAGGAAAACAGGTAACACCTCCGAGTAGGGCATTATATGAAGTGGTCAGACTAAGAAATACACATGCACTTCTGACTCTGAGTGTTAATTGTGTCTTTCAGGGCGAGAAGGGACGGGACGCAGTTGGTCTTCCCGGACCGCCTGGTCCACCGGGACCTGTCATCAACCTCCAGAAGGTAAGCGGCATCAGACCTGGACCCTGCCAGGTTCACTCCAACAGAATTGGAACATGGTTGTTTCCTAAAACACGGAGCCTTTAATTACATGTTGTAATCACACGTACCTGCATTTTCACACCACACTGACCTTTTTGAGAAACTTTCCAGAGTGATGAAGTTTGTCAAATCTCTCCATCTGTCTCCCCCTCTTTTTTTTTTTTTTTTTTTTAAGCTCCTTCTCAACGATACAGATGGTGCCTACAACTTCTCAGGGATTTTTGAAGCTCAGGGATTTGCTGTGAGTAAAAAAAAAAATACAAAACAAAAAATAAAAATGTCATCATACAAGCAATTATCTGGATGTGTCACGACGGGCAGATGTTTTTGATACTATATTCAGCCGTCAGGTTTTCCTCTTCCTGATGATACATGACACAAATGAGTAAAGACACATTAAAGCTGGTTAAGCCCATCAGCTCCACATGACTGTGTGTGTGTGTTTTTTTGCTTCACGCAGATTGACACATTTTTATGTCATGACTGACAAGGCGGAAGAGTCGCACAGCATGAGTAAAGCAGCACATACGGCAGCGCTACAGTATGTCTGAAAACACCAAGAAATTCAAAGTTTCTACTGCTAAAATAAACCTGGACAATCCACGAGGACTTCTCAATCATATTTTCAAACTCATCGCTTTGGCTTCCCACAATTCTGATTGTGCAAGCACTGTCCGAACAGCCTGCTGCTGCTGTTCCCTTCCCTTCTGCAGCTCCAATTAAGTTCCCCCCGAATACAGTCCAAACATGACAGATGTAATACAACACATAACTTAATAAATTACGACGCCGCCACCTCTTACTCACTGTGTTTGTATAATGTGAGAGTTGTATCCATTCACATTTCACTGATTTGCAGGGAGTACAAGGTCCGAAGGGTGACACTGGGATACCAGGTGTTCATGGACGTCCAGGTCTGAAAGTAAGTGTGGACTGTGATATAAATCAGTGATTTCTCTACATGCCTATTGTTTGTTTGTTAAGTTGTGTGCTTGCTCCTGCAGGGTGAAAAGGGTGAGCCAGGATTGATGTTGTCAGCAGACATGCCCATGCTGTCAGGCCTGACTGGTCCCAAAGGAGTCAAGGTTTTTATCTCCTTCTTATTTGTCCTTTGTCTGTGCTCTTGTTTGACCTGGTTTCAAATCCTAACATACACAGATTCATTAAAAATGAGCCATAATAACTCTGATTTTAAAATGTATTTTCCTCATTAGGGAGATAACGGTGTATCAGGACCCCCTGGCATTCCAGTAAGTATTGACGGCGTGCGACAAAGTTTACTTTACAGGTTTGTTTACGTTAACTGACATCGGCTGTGCATGTTTTTTTCCTTTTCTAACAGGGACCTGTGGGACCTCCAGGACCGAAAGGAGAGTTTGGTTTTCCTGGAAGACCTGTAAGCACCGTTAACTTCCTTATTTATCTCGATCGCTGAAAATGTTTGAAAATACTTTTTCGAAAGTTTGCCGTTTGATAAGTTGCATTAAATTCAATTCAATGCAATTCAATTCAATTCAATTCAATCTTAAATGGAGTTGTGCAACAAACTACCCTATTTCCCAAATGTCCCTGTGGGCAGCGTTAGTGTTTAACTCAATCTAACTTTCCGTATAATTGTTGAGTGTTTTGGATTATGTCTAATGTGTCTATGTAGGGTCGTGCAGGCGAAATGGGACCAAAAGGAGAAAGAGGAGACTCCGCAGGTCTGCAGGTGAGTTTGGTATTAAGAGCTTGTGAAAGTGTAAAGTAACACAAAAATATAAAACCTACAGCTCATAATAACCCACTTTCGACTATTCTTAGGGACCTCCCGGTCCTCCAGGACTGCCAGGCCGTCCAGGAATGTTCAACTGCCCCAAAGGAGTAAGCAAAAACACGCACACACACTTTTTAATACTTTTTAAACATGCTTTGTTTTAAGATTCGATTTTGCAAATGTTTACGGTCTTCTCTCCTCTCGGGTTTCTGAAGACAGTTTTCCCCATTCCTCCCAGACCCCACTGCAAAATGCCTGTAAGTGTTATGTCTACAGTGGTTTTTCACAAAGTAACCAGACACCACTATTTTAATCTTTTAAAAACTTTCCTTTGTAATATGTTTTAATCGGTTTTTGTTAATTAATAAATGGAAAACTTAAATATCACATTTATTTATCAAGTGTTCAGAGTTAAATTTGCTCTGCTCTAGTGTTTTTTTCAGAAGTTATATTAACTGAATAAATGAAGGGCCAGACATTTAATTATAACAATGAAACTTTTACTTTTACTCTTATATGTGCCAGTGTGATGCTTTTAATTTGAAGAGGTAGCAGTAGGAACTGAACTGTCTGCATTTGCACTGACTTAATTTCCCAACATTGTCTTATCTTACATCTTATTTGATCAGTAACTCATCATGTATGAACCATAGGTTAATAAAGCTGCTTTTTACTGATATGTCTGCAAATAAAGCTGATCCTGGGGCCCAGATTTGGGCCAATTCTGATTGAAGTAAACATACCTGTGCAAGTCTGCTGGGTTCAGTGACACGATTGTGTTGATTTTGCTTCCCGAGAGGCACAGTTTAAACTTATGTGGAGCAACCAGCTTCTCTTTGACCCAAGGGAGCAATTTAAGAGGTTACAGTCATGAAAACCTGGTTTAGACTTCCCACTGTTCTCCACATCCGAGTACATGAGCTTGAGAGGATCTGACTGAAAAATCCTCGTAAAAAAGAAGCCTCGAGGCTGTAATCACTGCCAACGGAGATCTAAGTCTGATACTTGGGACCTTTCAGTTGTTCCTTTTTTTTAATAAAGAACAGAAAGATTTTTTGTAACACAAAGAGGAAGTAAAGGTGTCTGACTGCTTTGTGAAAATCCCCGTACACAACTGTATATTGTTATGACAGCATGGCCTAATAAAATGTTTCATGACAGCATGTGTTGGAGGACTTTATAATTATTATTTTTTTTAATCCCATTGATTTCTAAAGATGGATAAAGTCAGCATTCAGCTGTTTTATTTTCCCTCCAACACGAGCTGTGTGAAAGTCATCCTCCAGACGGACCAGTTAATCGGACCCCACTTCAGTTTCCTTTCATTTCCCTTCCACACTAACGACTAACCCCTTCATTTCTCAGATGAACGTGACTAAAACCCTAGTTTCCCAGTGATTCCACCGTGTTTCTTTTTTACACATCTTCCCTCTGACTTGCATGTTGTTCCGTGTCATCACTAACGTCCTATCATAACTCAGATGTGCTCGAGGACCCCGCCGTCATATTCCTGCACCCTTCACGTCCAGTCTGGAAAGGTGAAGGCTCGGTGCCACAAACCGAACGAGGTAGCACTAAAATCACAACCCGCATGTTGGACTAATCACCGTTACTCGCATGTCATGTCAATATACGACTCTGGTTTTTCATTCATCAATCACTTACGTTCATGTTTGTACCACGTTTCTTTTTGGTTCAGCTTAATCCCAATGGAACCATTGCAGCTGGTAGGTTGGATACTTAAAATGCATCTTTGTACCCACCCAAAAAAAAGTGACTTAATGCTAATGTTTCTGTCTCTAAGGTAACTGTCAGACGGGACCGAAAGGAGAAAAAGGAGACCGGGGCCTTCCCGGCTTACCTGCTCCACCACGTGAGTCCACACTTGGAGTTTGTTACGTTCGCATTAATCACCACGTTGTTCAAATCCAATCAGTTTCTGATCACATTTGACGCCTCACATTCGTAACTACTTGGAAGTGTTTTGTTGACCTAGGGCGATAGGACAGTCGGCCAGTCCATCACAGGGTCACATAGAGACAGAGGCATCCACTCTCTCACACCTATGGTAAATTTAGAGCCTCCAAAGGCATGAGTGTTATGCAATTAGCGGGTGAGATTTAGGTTCAGTCCAGTTTCACCCCACACTTGAACTGACTATCAGCTCTCTGTGTCCACACAGGCCCTGAAAACAATCACATCAACGGCTAAAAAAACAACAATTACAAGTCACTTCAGCTTGGTTTTCTAAACGTAGCCTAAACATGCTGCCATGTAATGGATCGAATGGATGATTTTGAATAAAACATTTTAAATTGCACCTCATATTTGATCACTTTGCTTTTTAAAAAAAATCTTGTATAATAACTCATTCCTCGCTTTTTCTTCCTGTGTTGTCTCTTCTGTAGATCCATACTTAACCAGAGGATCAATGGTGAGTGTCAAATTAAACCGATTATATGTGAAATATGTAAAAAAAACTTTAGTGTTACTGAAATTCAAAGAGGTAGAAAGTGAATATGTGTCTGCAATGTGTATGAGAAGAATTTGAAGACAATGGACAGAGAAGCAAAACTAAAAGCTAAAAGTAAAATTAACCGACGATCCTCCTCTTCCTTTCTGCTTTGGAGAATTTGCAGTGTGCAACATGAAAAAATAAAAGTTCCAAAATTTGGATGAAATTATTATAATATGGCAGAATGTGAAGCTCGACTGAAGCCGACCATGTTCTATAGTTTTTAAAGTTGCCCTCAATGGAGCAACTTCATCAATAAATGTTTATATACCATAAAGCTGTAGTTATGTCTGTGTGACCCAGGGCACCAAAGGGGAAAAGGGAAGCAAGGGGGAGGCCGGTTTGCAAGGGCCACCAGGGATCCCGGGGAGACCAGGACCAGTGGTGAGTCTTCCGTGAGATGATTTCCTCTCTCTAATAATGATTTGACGATAAAAATGTCATCCTGAAATGTTTCAGGGTCCCAAAGGAGACTCGAGGCTCGGTCCTCCAGGCAGACCTGGGCAGCCAGGCCCACCGGGCACCCCAGGTTATGGGAGACCAGGCGTCATGGGTCATCCTGGGCCACCAGGGCCTCCCGGACCACCCTCACCTTACGGTTCAGGTATAACAAATCAGTTTCATTTCATTTTGTGTGTCGATGACTTCACCGTTCAGATTGCATGAAAGATGTTTTACATTATTTTTTTTGTAACGGCAGCTCTGACCATCGCGGGCCCTCCAGGACCTCCTGGTCCACCTGGACCTCCTGGATCTTCAGGCGACTCAGCATCTGTAAGTTCTAAGTTAGCTGATCATTTCTCAATGATGTCTTGCAAAATTTAACTGGACTCCTCTTTTGTTTGTCTGTTTGTTTGTCAGTTGAAAACATTTCCCACCCGTGACGGTATGATGCAGCACACGGTCCGGGACGCAGAGGGAACACTGGCGTACGTCATGGAAACGGGAAGTCTCTTCCTCAAGGTTTCCCAGGGATGGAAGGAGATCCAGGTAAAGATGTTGCACAACACATTACCCTGCAGAACAAAATATTATTAAAACGTGTCTCTCCAGGCGAAGAAACCTCATTTTAACCCACTGACTGAATGACTGCTGGTTACTGGAAATGAAAACAATTTCACAGTCTTGATTTTTTTGTGCTTTGTGGTCACAGCTCGGCAGTCTGATCTACCTCTCCAGTAACATCATACCACAAGACGAGGTACTTGTTTATTTTTATGGCTCTTGATTCACTAACAAAAAAAAAACAATAGCTGTATAGATGTCTACTTATTGACGACCTGTTTTAAAACTTTCACGTAGCCTCGAGTTGCATATCAAATCAGAGGAGACACGATGGAAAGAGTGACTTCGGTTAAAGAGAGGGTGAGTTGAAAAACACGTTATTTAGTTTGTGGTGACTCAAGGTCAACATAATCGCTAACATTAAAATGTTACTTCTTCTCCCTCCAGCTCAACCTGGTGGCTTTGAACCAGCCCCACTCGGGCGACATGATGGGGCTCGACATGGCTGATCGCATGTGCTACGAGCAGGCCAAGGCGATGGGTTTGGCGCCCAACTACCGTGCCTTCGTTTCCTCCCACAGGCAGGACCTGGTCCACGTGGTCTCCCATGGTTTCCGCGACGTGCTGCCAGTGACCAACCTCAGGGTGAGAACATCAGCAACAGTAAAAATGAAGATTTGCATCGTGCTGTTAGGAAGAGACGAGCTCTGGCAACAGTGTGACTAAAGAACATGTGAACCTTCCAGTCTATTACAGAGATCTGCTGAAATAAAACACTGAACAGGGTTTCCCTCAAGAACTACATCCTGAGTTTTCGGAGCCAAAAAATCTTCCCAGCTCTTCCATTTAGTTCCCGTCTCCCGTTCTCTACCTAGTATTTTTTTGACGGTCAAAGTGAGCCCAACAATGGCGGACACACGGGACGTCGTATCTCGATCACTTTAGCAACATTAGCAACTCTTGCTACAGTCAAATACAGCCAGACTAACCAGACTCACCCGCTGTCGAGCATTAAAGTGTCAAGAATGTGTGAGGTGACTATTAGATGCTGGGATTTCTGGTTGTATCTCACTCTTGTTTCATCTTCTCTCAGGGAGATGTGATGTTCAGGAACTGGCGGTCGATCTTCAACGGAGACGGTGGACCGATTAATGCCAGGATACCTATCTACTCCTTCGATGGCCGAGATGTTTTAGCCGACCCCTTCTGGTCAGTCATCGTGGTCGTCTGAGTATTTTGTGGTCTGAGTATGCGTGTGTCTCTCACACTTGTGTCCTCCTGTCCTCTCTTGTCTGGCAGGCCTCAGAAGAGCATCTGGCACGGCTCCACCGGCAGGGGTCTGCGGGTGGTGGACAAACACTGTGAGACGTGGCGGACGGATCACGTGTCCGTCATGGGCCAGTCGTCCAGCCTGACCTCGGGTCTGCTCGTGGGCCAGCAGACGCGGAGCTGCTCCAACGAGTTCATCGTCCTCTGCGTCGAGACCCACAAATCCCCCTAAGTTCTTTCCTACCTTTCACCACTCGTCGGCCACCTTAGACCTTACCTTGTCAAACACTCTGGGAATAGCTGTGTCTTTTCCTCGTCATTTCCAGCATGTCGTTGGTGCTTTGTGCAGCGTTGTTGTGGTTTTGAAAACACAGATTTTAAAGGTCCAGTGTGTGAGAAGTAGTGGTGAAAATCCAGATTGCAACAAGCGGAGGACCTTTCCCTTCATTTGGTTTGTAGAATATTACATTTCTACTCAATAAACCCACGTAAATATTACACACTGGACCTTTCGACTCCTTTCCATTATGCACAGAAGGTGTCATTGTGTCATTCAGATTTTTTTACTGTATTCTTTCTAAATGAGGATCTCTAAGCCAACATTTTCGAGATGGTAGCTTTCTGTCCTGAGCCTCTCCTATGAGATGAGCGTGAACAGACGGACAGATAGATATGATCCGAGGGAAACGCCCCCACTTCCTCATTCTCCTCCTCTGAAATGCACCGCTCATGTCGACAGGCGTTTGTTGTCCGATCTCTTTCCGCTACTTTTGCCCCTTTTTCATTGCGGGCTGAGAGTTTATCGCATTCACGTCAGAAACAGTTGATATTTTTGCCTTAAATATAATGACTATTAGACATTTTCCCACAAACAATATATAGAGAACAGCCAATAGAAGACTAAAGAGAGCCTTGAGGTGTGGAAGTGTTGGAAAAATCTCACCCACCCCAGCTTTTAGGCAGGAACAGCAGCAAAGATCTAATCTGGGAGAATAATCTCACATTTTCTAATCAAACAAATGCTATATATAGATATAGATATATACATATATATATATATATATATATAGAGAGAGATATAGATATATACATATATATATATATACACAGTAGAGCTTCAAGGCAGTAGTGCATGTGGTAATTATTTATTAATAAAGTGGACTCGCGACGAGAATCAAAACCACACAAAATGGCTGCACACGGTCGCCTCAGGTGTGCTGAGGATGAGGCGTCTCTCTTTTTGTTTTTTTTTTACTTTAAAATTGTCTTTTTATTCTTCAAAAGACTGAAACATGGAGACACCGAGGACACACAAACACACTCATCCTGAAATAATATATGGCAGTTGTTTTTTGACTGTTTTGTTTAGCGAAAGCATCAAAGGCTACACTTTTATCGTTGTGTTTGTTTTACAGGTTGTAAAATGAAAAGAATGTGTTGAAGTCACTGCAATGCAATTCAGGAGACGTTGACTCCGTGTTTTGTTTTTTTCCCACAAAGCCTGGATAGATTTTCACAAACTTCCAGTGTTTTCCACCAAAGTCATTTTTCTTGCACTGTACTTCAATCTTGTTCCCGATTTTCATTGTTGACCTCTGTGATCTCACTTTTTTTTAAAAAACATTTAATAGCAGCTCTATCTCTCTCTTAATTATGCTATTTAATTTAAAAATCCAGTGATTTATTTATGCCGTCACAGCACATAACAAGAAATCAAAAATGATTCAATACAAGAATGTAATTTATCGTTCGTAGTTTTTGGTTTTTCCTCCTCCTCACTTATTTGCCTTTCCTTCTTTTTCCGCATAGATTTATAAGTTTACAACTCTTCAAGAAAATGTTAAAAAAACAGCAAAACATTATTTCCAAGACACATGATTTCCATGGGCAAAAGTGAGAGCACATGTTTTTGTATAAATGTTGGTGCTTTGTTGAATAAAAAGTTGTTTTCTTAACACCGAATGTTCACTCGCCATGTGTCGGAAAGATTTCACGCGTCTCTGTACTCGTTTGTAATGTAAGATTTATTACTTTTTTATGTTTTCACTCACGAGAACACTGTCAACAGTGGTGGAACCTATTGTCTTCAGTTGTCTACTTCACATAATTATTATATCCGTAGTAACGTTGCTATAGTTATGTCTGTGTGACCCAGGGCACCAAAGGGGAAAAGGGAAGCAAGGGGGAGGCCGGTTTGCAAGGGCCACCAGGGATCCCGGGGAGACCAGGACCAGTGGTGAGTCTTCCGTGAGATGATTTCCTCTCTCTAATAATGATTTGACGATAAAAATGTCATCCTGAAATGTTTCAGGGTCCCAAAGGAGACTCGAGGCTCGGTCCTCCAGGCAGACCTGGGCAGCCAGGCCCACCGGGCACCCCAGGTTATGGGAGACCTGGCGTCATGGGTCATCCTGGGCCACCAGGGCCTCCCGTGCATAAAAACTCTTGAAAACTTTGCATGGAGGTCAGGTCTGGAGAATATGCAATATTGGCTAACACTGTCAACAGCGCCGTTAATGACATGTATATGTGTGGTTGTTTGATTACAGGTGTAACATTTGAACAAAAACAACCGCGAGCACTGCTGGGTCAAAGGTTGTGTCAACAGACTCTTCAGTCACATTTTCCATTCCAAAGGTCTTGTTTGCAAACTTTAGTCAGCTTATACTTGAATATGGAGACATTCCATGTACTGTGAACTGTTCATTTGTTGTATTTCTAATTTGACCCCCGTTTCTCTTTATCTAACTTGTCAATCCTCACTGTTTAGGTCCCGTTTGTGTTGTTGATGACGTTGGCGGCTGCCGGCGCTCAGTCTTTCCACTTTGGCGCCTGCCCTCAGCCTTCTGTTCAAGACGACTTCAACATCACAAAGGTAAGAAAAAAAGAAAACACCCATTGGTCTCATTGCTACATCGACTCACCGACAGACAGGTTCATCACCATGTGTTCTGTGTTCTTCTTCAGTATATGGGTACGTGGTATGAAATAGAGAAGCTGCCAGCTGCGTTTGAAAGAGGGAAATGTGTCCAAGCGACATATTCTCTCCTCGGTGACGGGACGGTCAGCGTTCACAATGCAGAGTTGCTGTAAGAATTTTAATGCTATCTATTGCAACATTGTCTTCTGGGTGGAAAGTTGTGGAGACTCAATATTGACAGTCGTGCAGTGTTGAAATGACAATCTTTGAAAACTGGAAGTTGACACAAATGGCGTAATACACTGATAGTAGGAGTGAGTGTGAGTGTGAGAGTGAATGGTTGTTTGTCTCAAGTTGTGTGTGGCCCTGCGATGGACTGGCGAACTGTCCAGGGTGTACCCCGCCTATCGCCCGATGTAGCTGAGATTGGCACAGCACCCCCCGCGACCCTCTGTTGGAGGATAAAGCGGTTAGATGATGACTGACTGACACTTTTGGACAACTTGTTTTCACCAGATAGAGTCTCTCGAATCAAACACGGCCTGGCAGTCGATCTCTGTTTTTCTGGCCGCAAGGCCAGCAAACTCTGGCATAGACTCTTTGCTTTCGGTCTGTCACAGTTAGCTACCCCTGCGAGACGCACAACAAAGGACGAAATTAACGCAAAGTACAGACAAAAGGCTCCATCTTTCTCCTTTTTTGCATAGTGTATAAATGGGCCTTTCCGGCTACCAACGCGGCGGTTCATAGGCATTGTGTCACATGACATCCAGAGCTCTATTGGACTATTAGGGCCTGAGCCACGAATGGCAGGGGCCGAAACAGCTGCTGGCACGAATTTCTGCGAGGAATCTGTTGTCTTCAGTTGTCTACTTCAGATAATTATTATTATATCCGTGGCTTTGCGGCCATTTTTGAGCAGGTTAACGTGCATAAAAACTCTTGAAACTTTGCATGGAGGTCAGGTCTGGAGAATATGCAATAATGGCTTAGTTCCCGGACCCGTGTGTTGCTCAAGGGCTCTATAGTATAGTGTCCCCTTCGGTGAAAACAGAGGCAAAATTGAGTTACACCGAATTTCCCAAAACTTATAAGATGTTATAGACCAAGACGAACAAAAGTGTTGACGGTAACCATGGCCTCAACTCAACACGAAGTTGGTCATTTTGAATTTTTTGTGTCCATTTTAGCGATTTGAATCCTGTGTAAATGAGCGAGATATATCAAAGGCGAAAAGTTTTTGAAATGTTGTGTGGGTTCAAAAGGGAGATCAGGGAACTGCTGCACTCCCCGACTTGCATGGGAGACGCTTGCATGGGGACGCGAGGGCTTTATCAAGCAGTCCTAGTTAGTGAATGTTATTTCTGTGTTTTTCTCCGAGCAGGTCTAATGGGAAGATAAATGCAATTGACGGCGTCGCCAGAGTTAAAGACCCATCTCAACCTGCCATTCTTGGAGTCAGCTTCTTTAAAGGTAGTATGATTACTTTTATTATTGTTATCATTATTGTTATTATTATTATTATTATTGTTATTATTTTTATTATTGTTGTTATTATTATTATTATTATTATTATTACCAGAAAATACAGAATAGTCTGTGTTTGCAGGTGTTCCTGATGCGCCCTACCTGGTGCTCTCCACAGACTACCAGTCGTATGCCCTGGTGTACTCCTGCAACGGCTATTTCGGCGTGTTCCACATCGACTTTGCCTGGATCCTGGCTCGCACTCGGGTGCTCACGGAGGAAATCATCAGCCAGTCGCGTGACAAGTTGGCAGCCGCTGGTGTTGATGTCGACCGTATTACAAGAAGCAACCAGACAGGCTGTGACATCATGACCTAAAGCAGGAGTGATAACATTTAGCAGGTTAAAGTTTTGTGTCAATGTGTTGTGTTATTGAGAAACTTGTATTGTTGTCATGTAATAAATGTGGCTATAGTGCACAGAAAATAAGGTATTAACAGGCCTGTATTTTGAATTTGTGTTTCCATTTTTAAGTGCTTTATTCCATCCTTGGGATGTTATTTTTATTTCCACTGGACTTCAGACTGGATTCACTGGGTGCACACATTTCAGTATTATTGTATTTATTCCTTTATTTGGTAACGTCGTTTGAAATTGGCAAATGTTTTGTTACTATCAAGTGAACATTAGTATGATGGCGTATTAGGGCCAAACTGAAGGGAAAAATGTTTATTTTTTGAGAATAAAGTCGTAATATTACAGTCATATAGGAGAAAAGTTGTAATATATCAAAAATATATACATTTGTGAAGTCCACTTCTCCAGAGATGAAAGAAAATGGAATGACGATTCGAAGTGACGTACACTTTTACTCTGAAGGTATTCACGGAAAGTTCAAATGTTTAACCGGTAATGCAATAGAGCTCGCCAGACCACGTGACCAAAACGCAATGCATTCTGGGGGGTAAAGGCAAAATACCGGTAGTCCCAAGTAGTTTGTCATTACGTCACGTTGGCAGAGCTTCCGGGTAAAGTCAGAGCTAGCAGTGCTAACAACATGATTGCGCTCGTGATTTTCGTTTCCTTTTTGGGTTTTCCGTTAACTTCGTCAGTCCCAAACCCGAGGGACGACAGGCCCATCATCGGTAACATAATGAATAACCCTAACCCTGTCATGGACAGACCCTCTGTTGTCTGCAGGAAGTGTTGAAACTGCTCTGTTTTGGGTTGTTGTTGTTGTTTAAGGTGTATTAGCTCAAGAAAAGAAAAATTCACCGAAACCCAACCAGAACTCCTACATTGCTGCCTCTTATGTGAAGACCCTGGAGGCAGCAGGAGCAAGGGTTGTTCCTGTCATGTGAGCTATTACTTGACCACGATCATCACTTAAACAACACTGTGTCGAGGCTTGTGTAACACATGTTTGCATTTCTGCAGGATAAACAGGACCCAGGAGGAGTACACAGCCCTCTTCAACTCCATCAATGGGTAACAGTTAAATATGTGGAATAACGCAAGGACAGCAAAGCTATAGATAATAAATAATGACCATGAATTTTCACATTATGTGGAAGTACATTAAAAAGATACCAATAATACTGCTGATGCTATAAATGACTGCAAACTGTCCCATGTTCAGGAGACAAAACAATGAATTTGCACAATGTTTGGCAACTTGAAGCCAACATGTTTAGTTTATTTCCCTGATTTAAAACGATGAACGAACATGCGCTGATGTTATATTTTCCATAAAAAGTGACTTCTCATAGTGAGTAGGTGTAAATTGACACTAAAGGCTTTTTCCAAGGCTACGAGTCGCACATTTGTACATATTTTTGAAGCGATTCCTCTATTATGCATGTATACAAACATGTGTCAGCTTCTTGATTGTAACCTCTCACATCATGTGTGTATGTGTTTGCTTTAGGATCCTTCTCCCCGGTGGAAGCGCCAGCATCTACTCATCAGGCTATCAAAGGGCTGCGAAGGTCTTTTATGAGCTTGCCATCGAGGTACGTTTGGATCTTCTTCTTTTTTTTTTTAAATTACCAAGAAGTTGAAATGAATGTGGATGTTGACATGTGTCTCGTGACACTGCATGTGATGTTTCAGGCGAACAGAAAGGGCGACTATTTTCCCATGTGGGGCACCTGTCTTGGATTTGAGCAGCTGGTGCTTTTAACGAGTGAAAAGGCTTTACTGACGTCGACCAACACACACGGCGTGCCGTTGCCTCTTAACTTCACTGATGGTACGTATGCTCACCCTCTTATGTCCGTCATGATATTGAGGCCGTCTGGATTCGTTTTGATTTTTGTATTTTTGGCTCATCTCCAGATGCCAATGACAGTCGCCTGTTCGGCGGCTTCCCAGCCGATCTCAGGGGGAAACTGGCGTCTGAGCCGCTAACAGTCAACACTCACAAGTGGAGTCTAGCATTGTTGGTGAGTCCCATCCGTCCATCGCGGTTACACAACGCTTTGTTGAATGATTGTTGTGGGAGGGAGTCTGAAGGTGTAGATGCTCTGTTTGCTCTGAAACCTCCTCCCGCACACTGGTGTGAGTGACTTTATGACAAATGATTATTGGGTCCGGTCACTCATCCTGCATTTCATTATATATTCTTAAATAATGTCCTATGGGTAATTATTTCTCTGCAATCAACCCATCCTCTACTAGGGACCTTCCTAGAATGAGCTAGGTCGCCGCCCCACCAGTCTCGCACAAAGGTGGGAATCCTCTAAAATAATTTATAAAAATCATGCACAATTTCAACACATGTGCTACGCGTTGTATGTTCCGTGGCGACTGTGTGTAATCTGCATTCAGATGCAATTTAAGAGCGTTAGCTTCTCTCACTCGTTTACAGCCAGTGCCGGTCAAGTGACGGGCACACACGTCTGTCTCGTAAACTTTTGCTCAGAGTGAGACATGCAGTGCAAAAGATAAGAAAACTTGCATGGCCGAGCGGACGTGGTCTGATGAAACGGAAATGCCTCCGCTCGCTTCTGTGTAAGTTGTGCTTACTTTAGCAGAGCTTGATTGCAGGTTTCATCATGGAAAAAGAAGCACAAACGCCTTTTTCTCTCTGCAAAATAAGCCGTTTCCTTGAAGGAACTTATACCCAACCAGCCGAACGTCGCCATGAAGCAGCAAACTAAAGATAAAGGGAGGGAGGAGTCACACTTGTTCTATGTCCAGGAGCTGGTATAAGAAGAAGGACTGGCCCTCAGACCAGTGCCATGTTTTGTTTGCCTCCTCTTTCAGACGCTGGACACCGAACAAGCCTGGATTCAGACAGATATGAGAGACATTTATCTGAAAGAGGACACATATGGACAATGCCATGCGAACAAAAGAGTGAAAGAGAGACGGCAAAATTAAAATGCTTAAAAATACTTATTTTCCTTTTAAGTGAATCTTTTAAAATAATGGTATCAGACTTGAGAATGGTGCTTTGGCGTGTCCCAGTGGTGATATGCGACAACTGCATATCACCACTGGGCTATGTAACCACATTGTGCTTCTGACTACATCTGCCTGCTGCTGCGATAATAAAAACAGAAATAAACATGTGAACATGTGCGGCGATCGCTCGCAAAAATTCCTCGTTATTCAGGTAACCAATCTCGTTGTAACGAGAAACGGCGCAGATTTTTTTGTTTGTTTTTGTTTGATGCTCCACTTCTGCCGTTTGTACATTTTAATCCAGTCTGTCGTAAACTTTGTCCGTCTTGTTTCAGACGTACGACACAAACGAGGAACTGAAGAAGTTCTACAAAGTTCTCTCCACCAATACAGACGGACAAGTGGAGTTTGTTTCAACGATGGAAGGTAAACGTGACGCGCGGCGAAATAAAGCGTACCATTCAAATGAGCCAACTCTCTTGTTTGTTTTTTTTTACCCCCCCTCCCTCTCTCTGCAGCGTATGATTACCCAATATATGGGACGCAGTGGCATCCAGAAAAAAATGCATTTGAATGGAGGATGGACTTTATTCCACACACCCGTTCAGCGGTCAAGACCACGTTTTACATCGCAGAATTCTTCGTCAACGAAGGTGCAAACATTTGAATAATCTGTAGCTGCATAATATATATATATATAAGAAAATATACACTATATGTATATATGTGTGTATATATACACACACCTGTGTGTGTGTGTGTGTATATATATATATGTGTATATGTATATATACATATATGTGTGTGTGTGTGTGTGTATATATACACATACATACATGTGAGTATTGTTTTGTCTTTTCTCTCCCCCGCTGCAGCCAGGAAGAGCTTCCACTCGTTTGAATCAAAGGACGAGGAGAGGAAAGCGCTAATCTACAACTTTTCTCCCGTTTACGCTGATGACCGGAGTGCCTTTGAGCAAATCTATCTTTTCTGATGCCCTTTTGTGGAGAGCTTTCCGTCTTCACCAAGGTGCCAGGCTACCTCACTGATAATTCCACGTCAAATTTTTGCTGCCATACTTTAATCCCCTTTTTTAATGTGAACGATGGCTCACTCGTCATCAACTTCGCATGGCAGTGGTCACTTTCAGTACTTGACTTAATTTTGTTCCTTTCTCGATTATCAACCAAAGCTCAAAAGATCACAAAGTTAAGCCGCCTGTCCAGGAGAAACAGTGCCACCGTGTAAAAAGCAGCACCGATGTTCAGAACTGTCTTTTGTTTGCGAGCTAAGCACCTGTCGTATTGGGCTGTGAAGAGGATTTTCAGCAATACGGTAGAGAAAAGATATGCTCCAGAAACTGATCTCCCACCCTACCTTTAAATGGCCTGTGTTTACATGGCACATTTCTAGTCCTTGATGACCACTCAAAGCTGCTTTACACTCACACTTTCAGGACACATCCGTGCTCCTGCTGCTAATAGGAGAAAAAGAGATGTGACGGTCAACAGGTTAATACTATGACGGTGTCTGTAAGTAAGTAAATAAATAAATAGATGAATGTATAGGCACCGCAAATGGGCTGTTAACAAAACATCTTCCAACAGGGCTTAGAAAGTTCACTTTCCATTTCAGGACAGCAACTGGAGAACTGGAATGTACTGTCATTGTCATGTTATTTTAAAAATGTTTTTATGCACAAATATGACCAATCATCTCAAATAAATGATTGATACAGAAAACTATGCCTCTGCCTCAATTATTTTATTTGTTGTGTTTGTGGGATTAGTGTGACTTTCCATGACTCTGCAGCTAATGCAATTCTTCCCAAAAATATTTGGGCCCCCCCCCCTTACTGATTTTTTTTATTTTCACACTTAAATGTTTCAGATTATCAAACAACTTTAAAAGATAAAAAGAAAATAGAGAAATCAACAATTGTCCAAATTGAAAAATATATTTCCAAATGGTAGGCATATTAATTGTGGTATACCCCAAGAGTCAATACCAGGACTGATTATTTTCATTTTGTACATGAATGATATTTGCAAAGGATGAAATTTGTGCTTTTTTTTTTGCTGATGATACTAATGCTGTTTGTTCTGGAGAAACCCGAAACGCAAAAAACCCAAAAAGTTCCAACATTCCTTTCGTCAGTCCGCAGAATATTGTCCCAAAAGACTTCAGGGATCATTGAGATGGTTTTTTTGGCAAAAGTGAAACAAGCCTTTTCTGTTCTTTTAGGTCAGCAATGGTTTTGGCCTTGGAACTCTGTCTCTTTCTTATGGTTGAGTCATGAACACTGACCTTTAAATGAGATGAGTGAGGCCTGCAGTTCTTTAGAGGTTGTTCTGGGTTCTTTTGTGACCTCTTGGGGTAATTCTTGTAGGCCGGGCCACTCCTGGGAAGGTTCCTCACTGTTCTATGTTTTCTCCATTTGTGAATAATGGCCCTCACCGTGGTTCGCTGGAGTCCCAAAGCTTTAGACTTCACTTTGTCTGACACGTTCTTAATTCAACAGTTTTCCTCCCGTCAACCTTGTACAGTGTACTTAGTGACTCTTAGTGACTGAAACATCCAGTTCAGCTCCTAGTTGTTTAGACACGCCCTGACTGTGTAATTGCAGACGTGCATGTGTTCTATCTCTGTATTTGTGCTTGTATTGCCATAGGCTTTTTTACATGCAAGGTGGTTGTTGTCACACACAGGCCAGGGCACAGGCTTGCATAAGGCTTGCATTTTGTGGCATGCTGTGTAGCTGAGGTTGTCATTATTCTCCCTGTCTCTGTCTAGGTGCATTGTTGTGCTGAACCATATAGTAATTTTTTGTGTGTGTGTCTGTTCTGTTCTCAGTTCAATGAAGACACTGAGGCGAGCGGTGCAAACTGTGCTGTTGAAGCACCCACCTCTCCGTTGTTGCCTGTTAAATTCTTCAGCCAAGAGAAATGACCGACCCATCATCGGTAAGTCCATGTCATCTTTGTTATGTTATACCATCGTGCACTGCCGCGTTTTAATTCACGCTAAACTTCAAAGGTGTCATGGCTCAGGAAGCTGCTTTTCCTAAACCCAACCGGACGTCTTATATTTATGCCAATCATGTGAAGTTCCTGGAGTCGGCGGGAGCCCGAGTCGCCCCAGTCAAGTAAGTAGTTGAATTACATGACAGTGTCAACGGTGACACCTTGCTCAGGCATGTGTGACTTGGAACGTTTACTTCCACTCCATTTGTACAGGATGAACCAGACTGTGGAGGAGTACGAGAGACTGTTCAACTGCATTAACGGGTAAATAGAGAAATTGACTGGCAGGGATATCAAGTGTGGTATACCCCAAGGCTCAGTACTCGGACCGATTCTTTTCATTTTGTACATGAATGATATTTGCAAAGGATGAAATTTGTGCTTTTTTTTTTGCTGATGATACTAATGCTGTTTGTTCTGGAGAAACCCGAAACGCAAAAAACCCAAAAAGTTCCAACATTCCTTTCGTCAGTCCGCAGAATATTGTCCCAAAAGACTTCAGGGATCATTGAGATGGTTTTTTTAGCAAAAGTGAAACAAGCCTTTTCTGTTCTTTTAGGTCAGCAATGGTTTTGGCCTTGGAACTCTGTCTCTTTCTTATGGTTGAGTCATGAACACTGACCTTTAAATGAGATGAGTGAGGCCTGCAGTTCTTTAGAGGTTGTTCTGGGTTCTTTTGTGACCTCTTGGGGTAATTCTTGTAGGCCGGGCCACTCCTGGGAAGGTTCCTCACTGTTCTATGTTTTCTCCATTTGTGAATAATGGCCCTCACCGTGGTTCGCTGGAGTCCCAAAAATTTAGACTTCACTTTGTCTGACACGTTCTTAATTCAACAGTTTTCCTCCCGTCAACCTTGTACAGTGTACTTAGTGACTCTTAGTGACTGAAACATCCAGTTCAGCTCCTAGTTGTTTAGACACGCCCTGACTGTGTAATTGCAGACGTGCATGTGTTCTATCTCTGTATTTGTGCTTGTATTGCCATAGGCTTTTTTACATGCAAGGTGGTTGTTGTCACACACAGGCCAGGGCACAGGCTTGCATAAGGCTTGCATTTTGTGGCATGCTGTGTAGCTGAGGTTGTCATTATTCTCCCTGTCTCTGTCTAGGTGCATTGTTGTGCTGAACCATATAGTAATTTTTTGTGTGTGTGTCTGTTCTGTTCTCAGTTCAATGGAGACACTGAGGCGAGCGGTGCAAACTGTGCTGATGAAGCACCCACCTCTCCGTTGTTGCCTGTTAAATTCTTCAGCCAAGAGAAATGACCGACCCATCATCGGTAAGTCCATGTCGTCTTTGTTATGTTATACCATCGTGCACTGCCGCGTTTTAATTCACGCTAAACTTCAAAGGTGTCATGGCTCAGGAAGCTGCTTTTCCTAAACCCAACCGGACGTCTTATATTTATGCCAATCATGTGAAGTTCCTGGAGTCGGCGGGAGCCCGAGTCGCCCCAGTCAAGTAAGTAGTTGAATTACATGACAGTGTCAACGGTGACACCTTGCTCAGGCATGTGTGACTTGGAACGTTTACTTCCACTCCATTTGTACAGGATGAACCAGACTGTGGAGGAGTACGAGAGACTGTTCAACTGCATTAACGGGTAAATAGAGAAATTGACTGGCAGGGATATCAAGTGTGGTATACCCCAAGGCTCAGTACTCGGACCGATTCTTTTCATTTTGTACATGAATGATATTTGCAAAGGATGAAATTTGTGCTTTTTTTTTTGCTGATGATACTAATGCTGTTTGTTCTGGAGAAACCCGAAACAAAAATAAAGTTATTTGGAAGACGTGAAAATAATAATAACATCAAAGTTCAAATGACGATAGACAATGTGATTATGATTAGAGTGGAACAAAACCTTGACAGGATAAATGCTTCTTGCCCCACTTGCCCTGTACTGAGGGTGTATACCCACAAACACTCCCCTCTGTCAGGGCTGATAGTTTTGCTTGACGGAGCCTGGTTTCAGGTTCTCTTCACAAATACCAAACAGAGTTTGTTTGGTTTTTTTTGTTAAGGGTCCTCTTCCCCGGCGACCCCGTTTGTCCCATCTCGTCTGCTTACGCAAGGTCCGCAAAAATCTTTTATGAGCTTGCTATTGAGGTAAATTTACACCTTTGTCTTTTTAATTTACCAGCTTGAAGTTTGTTGATGTTGTGTAAAGGTTGCATACTGTGATGTGATGTTTCAGGCAAACAGGAAACATGACTATTTCCCAGTGTATGGCATCTGTCTGGGATTGCAGATACTGTGTGACTTGATAAGCGGAAAAGACTTATTCACGATGACGGAGACAAAGGGTGTGTTGTTGCCTCTCAACCTCACCGAAGGTACGGCCTTTTATTTCTAGCATGTACACATTGTGATAACTTATTAGCAGAGGTTTGATGTCTGTGTTTTACATCTTTACTATGCTAACGCTAACGTTTTTATTTTACGATTCAAACAAATCCTTGGTATCAGATTTTACAAAATACAGTCAAGTCAAACAACAGTGTTGCCTGTATATCTTAAATAAATCCCCTAAACACAGTCAGAAAAAAAACATGTACGGCCAAATAATCATATAGACAAAGGGATCAAATAAAAGTAAATATCTGTCTGATGATGCCTTCTTTGCATTAACTGGATAAATGTGTGTATGTATATTTAATTATAACATTATTGCTCATCTCTAGATGCCAAAGGCAGCCGGATGTTCAGTGGCTTCCCAGATGAACTCATGAAAGATCTGGCCTCTGAGCCGCTGTCACAACACGCGCACAAGTGGAGTCTGGTGTTATCTGTAAGTTTGTTTTTTTTTAAACACATATTCTAGCACATTTAACTTGCAGCGCTGTGCACATAAAGAAATGGACCAAAAAGGTGTATGTGCTTATGTTACCTGTCAGATCGTGACTTATGAAACAAAACAAAACAAATAAAAAATACATTCACCTCTGTGCCTTTGTGCCCAGCCATGGAAAAACCAGGAATAAGTCTCCCGTGTTATTCATGTCAACTCCCGAGTTATTTACAGATTCTGAAAGTGTGATTTCTAAGCTTTGCAACATCCGACAAGGGCACATCATTCGGGCATTTGAATGTACGCACTCCTCAAACTCCTTGAGGGAGAATTTTAGCCTCAAAGATTTACACCTTTTGGGAGCCAAGAGACCGTATCAGTGTCAGTGACGACTGATATCTGTTTGCTCACGGGACAGAAACTATTGCAGTAGTTTGAACAGTAGTTATCAATAGCAGACCTAGGGACCCCAAGGGTTCTATGAAGAGGTGCCAGGGGGTTCCCAGAGAAAAATAAAACATAAAAAAAAAGGTAATATACTGAAGAGTTAGAAGGATCAGCGACAGAATTGTATGTACAGTTTTATCTGATGTACAGTTATTCCTCTGTTTCTTTCAGAGTTACAACTCAAATGAGAAATTGAAGACGTTCTACAAAATTCTCACCACGAGTACAGACGGGAAAGTTGAGTTTGTGTCCACGCTGGAAGGTACGCTTTAACGCCGCGTCACATTTTTTGTCTCACTCACATTCACAGTTATTCACAGTCAAATCCTCTTTGTTCCCCCCTTTTTTTTCCCCCTGCAGCGTACGATTACCCAATTTATGCCACTCAGTGGCACCCGGAGAAAAGTGCGTTTGATGGCACAGAGCCTCACATTGCACACTTTCCCTCAGCGGTCATGACCACGTACTACATCGCGGAGTTCTTTGTTGAAGAAGGTACAAAAAGGAATTTTTTTTTTTTGTACATTAACGAGTTGTTTTTGATGTATTTATCTTGTACTGTTTTCTCTCCCTGCTGCAGCCCGGAAGAACTTCCACAGATTTGCATCAAAGGAGGAGGAGAGGAAGGCGCTGATATACAACTACTCTCCTGTTTACACTGGGCCAGCGTCTGGCTTTAAGCAACTCTATTATTTTTTCTGATATACTAAAACATCATAAGATACTTTATTTATCCCTCGTCGGGGGAAATTCACTTGAAATTAGACAACACAAAACAAGCAAGGGATTAAATTAAGGTAAAACAGGAAGACTTTGTGCATCATGTACAAGAACAAGTTCTGGGCATTACATACATTGAATAATATTAATTTAATAATATAAATATAATACCTAATAATATAAATAAATATTGCAGACTCCATGAAGAATATAATTTAAAGAAAATTAAACATCTAACAACAAATCTTTCTAAACAAAATGGAAAATGGAAAATAACCAAAATAAGGCTCATTTGTGTTCAAGATGTGAATATTAATGACTTTTGTAAACTCCATTCACTGTGATACTGCACTTCCATCAAAGATCTCTGATCCCTTTCGCTCGTAAACACAATTTCCACGTCTCCCCTTACACATTCTTTGCAGAATGCAAAGACGCTCAACGTGCTTTACATCACAGAATAAAAGCGAGACATTACAATGACAAGAGATAAAAGTGTGATTTGCCAATAAAATGTACCCATTTATTCTTGTATGTCAAGTGCACTTCAAGTGCTGCAGTTAACAATAATATTTTCAGGCCTGATTGAAATGAGCTCACAGTGTGAGGTTTGTTCCACAGATGAGGAGCACAACAACTGAACGCTGCTTCACTTTGTTTGAATCTACCAGATCATCAAACTTTAGCCATTGGACTATTAATGAGTGATTAAGAGTGATTAGTAGTAGTAGTATCGTTTCCTACTAATCACGATACTACTGGAAATGTAGTACATGCAGTCAGGCATGGGAAAAAATACCAAATACCCAATTACGATCAAAATAAACGACTGCATTTTTGTTTTGTCAAAATACTAAAAAAAAAAAAATCAGGATCAAGGAACTCAGAAATTGAATTTTGAAGTTTGTATTTGACAGTATTCAAAAAAAAAAGTACATGACATTGAAGTTATTTCTCAAATTCAGCTTTATATAACAGGAAGGAATCTCTGACAGAACCAAATCCCTGCGTCAGTAAGCACACGGGACCAAACTGAGGCTGTATTTTTATTCATTTTCATCACTTTCTTGCACAGATATGGTGAAACATGACTGCGTTTCTGAACTATTCCTTTCATGGGGCATCATTTTATCTCCCCAAGTCTTGATTACTTTATATTTTTATATATTTTAATAAAAGAAGGAAAAGAAAAAGTTTCAGGTGTTTTTCCCAATGTTTGTTTTGAGGTAACACACACACACACACACACACCTGTCTTCCCTGTTATTCTGTCCACAGACAAGATAGATAGTCTTTTGTGTTTGCCAGTAATTCATGTTTTTTTTTGGAACTCCCCTGGTTTATGGGTACAAAACCTTTCCTAGTTTGAACTACAGTATGAGTTAATGTCTCCAATTGTCCCACAGTGAGCGTCACTCTGTGTGTTCGTGCTTTGGCTGCTGTTACGTTGCGTGGTTGTCATGAAGAACCGGTCTGGGCCGCGTGTTACCTCAAGGGCGTCGTTACATTCCCGACGCTCTTCTTGGGTGTGCGATTGGCATCCAGTGTAGCACAGATGCAAGAACCGAACCAGACGCTGTGGAAATCCTGTCGGGGTTCTTGTTGGAATCATTAGCTGCATCTGAGCGGACGTGTTGTATCGATGGAGGCGCTCAGACGATCAGTGAGAAGCTTAAAGTTCCCAAACCAGTTGTGTTTGCGATTTAAATCTTCAGCCAAGAGAAATGACAGACCCATCGTCGGTAAGTCCATGTTGTTATCTTTATGTTATGTTATACCACGTTGGGTACTTCCATATTCAAAAAAAAAACAAAAAAAAAAAGCTAAGTTTGAGCCATGGGTCAACGTTAAAATTGTATGATTATGCTTTTATTTATCAAAGGTGTCATGGCTCAAGAACTTACTTTTCCCAAACCGAACCGGACGTCTTACCTGTATGCCTCTCATGTGAAATTCCTGGAGTCGGGAGGAGCGAGAGTTGTCCCTGTCATGTACGTATCACTTCATCGTCGGGCGACTTTACATTCTCAGAATATTTCTGCGTAAGCGACTTGTGGTTAACATTGCTTACAGGATAAACCAGACTGTGGAGGAGTACGAGAGACTGTTCAACTGCATCAACGGGTAAGTAATTGCGTCGAGGTGAAATGGTTAAATCATCGGGCCGCTTACGGAGAGAATTCTGCTCCTTTATTGTTCAATCAAATAGAATAGATTTGAAACCAAAAAAGAGATTTGAGATTGAAACAGAACAGAAAAAAAAAATGCGAGAACATATTTCTTCAACTTCAATCAAAACTAATGTTTGTAAGTAAAAACATACGACCATTTTGCTTTCAAAAACTGCACTCGATGGGCGGGGCCTACGCTGGTGTATGAGAGAAGAGTTTCTATTGGTTGGTTTGACCTGACTCCACCTCCAGCTCCGTCTTCCGCATTACACCCACTTCTCCCTTGTGCTGCGCTGCTTGGAGGTAAGCCTGTTGCTCTTGAAACGTTAACCATAAGTAATACATTGTGCTATATATCGTTGGCTACAGCCTGCTGTACATTCACAACAACAACAACAACAACAACAACAACACAAGTAATGAAATATAATGCCCTGCTGCTGCAAGCACACTGACTAGCAGCAACATCGATGCCTCTGCTAGTCACGGCATGAGCAGAGTAACTGATGACTGAGTGAATTACAGGGCTGTGATTTCAACATTTATTTAGTGTTTCATGATACTCGCGGTGCCAAAACGTCATGGTTCCTACACAGCGGCACTACCACGGATCACTAAACTACCGCTGAACACGGTGCCAGTTTCCACTGTGTCGCAGGTTCTCACTACAGCTGTTCTAATGTCAACAAACACACGTGGGCGAATCATTGAACAAGTTCACGCACATGTTTCTAACCAGCCAGCATTACTGGTCTATACAGGAGCAGCTGAGTCAGACGGTCCTTAATCAACTGTTAAGACCTTATATGCTGTGCTCTGATCACATTACATTGTTATATGCCTTCACTCTACACATTATGATTTCAAATGTTTTTTGAAATAAAATAAAGTGTAATACTCTGAAGTGCTTGTGGTGATGCCACCATCTCTTTTTTGTTATGTTACTTTATTTTTTAGATGTGTCTTTCTTGTTGCAGGAATCGATGCGACAGCAGCTTCTGTACAGAGTCCGGGACAGACTGACTTAGATCGAACAGCTTCCATATCTTCACAGCCTTGGCTGTAGGCATTTGACCTCTGGAGAGTGCTCTTTTCTTGCCTCGGAAGAATCCAGGGAAAGACCTGTGTGATTGTAGAAAAATAATGTAATTAGTTCCGACTTAAAGTAAGCCAACTGTCAAGCCACATGCACCACATTCACGTACCAGAGAAAATAATACAGATCCACAAATTAAACCACATAACCCAAATCAGCAGCTCCATCATTGCGCTACCATCATGGCAAAGCCAGAGTAATGTAATTCGTTCTACCTGAATAATCCCATAGTATTAATGGTGAAATTGCAGCTACAGTATAATGTCTACAGTAGAAACAATGTAGAAAAAGTAGTAAAAATGTGCAGTGTTAAAAGCCTAACTTGGTCATGTTCCCTCCACATGAAGAGAAGAGAGTGATCCTGATAAAATGCATGTAACGTGAAAATGTGCATGGATGCAAAACTGTCTACCTGGCCACAGAGTCGATGACTCTGTCCCTGTCCCTGACTCAGTCACTGACTCTGTACATGTCCCTGACTCTGTCCCTGTCCCTGACTCTGTACATGTCCCTGACTCAGTCCCTGACCCCGTCCCTCGTCCCCTGACTCTGTCCCTGACTCCTGTCCCTGACTCCCTGTCCCTGACTCTGTCCCTGACCTGATGTCCCTGACACTGTCCCTGACTGTACATGTCCCTGACTCAGACTGTTCACTGACAGTCCCTGACTCCAGTCCCCGACTGACTCAGTCCCCTGACTCTGTCCCTGACTCTGTCCCTGACTCTGTCCCTGTCCCTGACTCTGTGCATGTCCCTGACTCTGTCCCTGACTCTGTCCATGTCCCTGACAGTCCCTGTCCCTGATTGTCCCTGTCCCTGACTCTGTCCATGCCCCTGACTTTAATTGGGCATTGCCCTTGAAATCAGAGACAGGAGGTGTCTGGCCATCTCCGTGGCTTCACATGCATCATACTGGAAAGGCATGTCACATGTATGGACATTGGTAAAAGGACATCTGTACATTACAGTACATAACAGTACAATGCATTACTGTCACTGAGACTGTACAGAAACAAATTAAGCAATGACTTACCCTAGCTTGTGACTGCTGTTGGTTTTCCATTCGGGCATTAAAAGAAAAACGGACATATTACTTTGACAGTATTTATGTAACATTGCATAACAATAAAAGTCATGGTCAATAAAAAACAACAGCGAATGAAGATCAATGTTCCCAATGATTCTGTAGATCCATTCCATAGTATAACAAACACATAAATCTGAGTTTGGTAATGTGCGTGAATTTTTAAAGGCGACATAGACCGGAAGCTCCAATTAACGCTGCATTTGTGTGCGTATCTGCGTCATGACCTCGTTTATGAAACCCTAAAGTTTCAGAACAAACAGTTCAGCCACTGCTGAGAAAATAGTGTTGTATTGTTTTCCTGGGCTCTGCGAAGCGGATCGGCACTTCCTTAATTTGATGTCGTGATCAGAAATCCTCACCACTCCTCTCACCACCGTAGCGCCTCCTGGTGCGGGCACTAGTCCGGGCACATCCGGTTGCGTACATTCAACCGCAGAAGAAGAAGATCTACTCTTGTTGTAGCTGCTGAGATGCAGAGCATCCACCGTGCCAGAGGGGGAGCTGTGTATCTGAAAGCTGGCCTATCTATTACGTCACTTCCAGGTACCTGGCCAATCACAGGACAGTGGGAAAGCTCTCGTTGGCTGGCCAATCACAACACAGTCCACGTTCTGGGGGTGTGGTTTTGGTCTGAAACAGCGTGGCTGACGAGAGCATCAGTGAGGAGATATTTTGATCGGCTCGTTTGCAGCGACTAGGAGGTTTTTAATCATGAAAACAAGTTAATATATGTAAGTAGACCTCCATAACTAACATATATGTGTGATACAAGCATTCGATGTCGCCTTTAAATGATTCGCCACGTGTGTTTGTTGACATTAGAACAGCTGTAGTGAGAACCCACGACACAATGGAAACTGGCACCGCGTTCAGCAGTAGTTTAGTAATCCACGGTAGTACTGTTGTGTAGGAACTGTGACGTTTTGGCACTGCGAGTACCATGCAACACTAAATGTTGAAATCACAGCCCTACGTTGTATACGCCTCCCTGTAATTCACTCACTCATCAGTTACTCTGCTCATACCGTGACTAGCAGAGACAGCAGCAGCAGGGCATTATAATTCATTACTTGTGTTGTTGTTGTTGTTGTTGTTGTTGTGAATGTACGGCAGGATGTAGCCAACGATATATAGCGCAATGTATTACTTATGGGAAATGTTTCAAGAGCAACAGGCTTACCTCCAAGCAGCGCAGCACAAGGGAGAAATGGGTGTAATGCGGAAGACGGAGCTGGAGCTGGAGCCAGGTCAAACCAACCAATAGAAACTCTTCTCTCATCCACCAGCGTAGGTCCCACCCATCGAGTGCAGTTGAATTCGCAAGCAAAGAGGACTGATTTATAAGCAAAATGGTTGTATGTTTTTACTTACAAACATTAGTTTTGATTGAAGTTGAAGAAATATTTTTTGGTTTCAAATCTATTCTATTTGATTGAACAATAAAGGAAGAGAATTCTCTCCATAGCTGCTGTGCAAGAATATGCTTTGCTCTCCATTTGCTGTGCTATCACCAGAATTTACACACATCCGTGTAACTGACGACAACAAAATTAAATTAAAACTCGTCTTCCTATTTTTTTTCTCCCGCCCGGCAGCTCCATCTTCAACATCATCTGTGCAGTATAATCACTGTCCCTCCTCCTCTGCCTGTGACCAAACCATCTTGACGTTCTCACTTCTCCAAACCGTTCAACCTGAGCTGTCCCTCAAATATGCTCATTTCTCATCCTGTCCATCCTGGTCCCTCTCAACAGACATCTCTACTAACCTTTATTCCTCCGCTCTCTTCAGTGCAGACCTCCACCTCTCCAGGTTCTCTTCCACCTGTCCTCTCCTCTCACCGCAGATTACAATATTATCTGCAAACAACAGAGTCCATGGAGACTCCTGCCGGACCTCATCTATCAACCCGTCCGTCACAGTTGCAGACGAGAACAAGCTCGGAGCTGATCCTTGGCGTAATCCCACTTTCATCTCACCACTGCAAACACCCTCGCATACTTCTCTGCCACTCCCCACTTGATCTTCACTTTTTTCCTTTACTTGTCCCCCTTCCTCTGGGATTTTCTTGCTCTCCGTGACTGTGTTCAACAATCTGGACCAAAGACATCTCCATACCTCCACAGGTATGTCGTCTGTACCAACTGCCTTTCCGCTACTCATTCTCTTCACAGCGGAACCTCACTTCCTCCTTACTAATCCTCTGCACTTCCCAAGGCACGAGTTCCTCTCCATCTGTCCTCCTCTCTCTCATTTTCCTCATTCATCAGCTCCTCAAAGTCCTTAATCACTCTAACCTGCTGAACCTCCTTCCCACGTCTCTCTGTCTAGTCAATCGATACAAGTATTTGTCTCCTTCCAGAGTGTCTCTTACACAACTCATGATAAGCCTTTTTCTCTCGAGAGACTTCCAGTACTCCTGACCACCTTCTTTATCTCCCTGGCTGTCCCACGTTTTTTCCTTTGCCATCCTGTCAAAAGAAAGGCTTTTTGTTCCAACCACCCTGTCCTGTGGGTGTATACACACAAATGAATGTCCCCTTAGTCAGGTCTGATAGTTTTGCTTGACAGAGCCGGACACAACATTCTGCTTTCATGAAGACCAAACAACAACAAACATGGCCAAAATTTCCTCTCTGTACATCTTCTGACGTTATGTTTGTGTTTTTTTCAGGGTCCTGTTACCGGGCGGACCCGTTTGCCCCATGTCATCTGCTTACGCGAGGTCTGCAAAGATCTTTTATGAGCTTGCTATCGAGGTAAATTTACGTCTTTTTTTTTTTTTTTCCACAAGTTACCCACTTGAAATTTGAGTTTGTTAATGTTGCTCCAGGTTTCATATGGTCTGTGACGTTTCAGGCGAATAAGAAAGGCGACTATTTCCCCGTGTGGGGCACCTGTCTGGGATTACACATGCTGTCTTATCTGACAAGTGGAGAAGACTTACTGATCGTGACCAACACAAAGGGTGTATTATTGCCTCTGACCTTCACTGACGGTATGGCTTTTGTCTTGATATGTACAATACTTATTCATACAGAGGCAGGTTTAAATCTTTACTGTAATCCAAAAGTTATTTATGTCGGGTTTGAAACTGAACGAGCTCATCTCCGAAGTTAAAGCTATCTAAGCATGATGAATAGACTACCAGATGGGGAAGTAGCAATGTTTGCTGAGTTTTAATGCTAACATCATTTAAACGAGTACAAATGGGCACGATCATTTACATAAGGTGCAAATCGCCAAAATGGACACCAAAATGGCCGACTTCATATTGAGTTGAGGCCATGGTTACGGTCGACTTTTTTGTTCGTCTTGGTCTATAACATCTTCCCACCAAGTTTAGGGAAATTGATGCAACTCAGTTTTGCCTCACATTAGGGAGGCGCTTTAGAGCCCTTGAGCCACGCACATGTCCGGGAACTATGCCCATATCGCATTTTCACCAGACCTGACCTCCATGCAAAGTTTCAAGAGATTTTATGCCCGTTAACCCCTCACAAATGACCGCAAATCCACAGATATAATAATAACGTGAAGGATAACAATAGGTTCCTCGCACAAAGTTGTGCCAGGAGCCATTTCGGCCCCTGCCATTCGTGCTCAGGGCCTAATATTACTACTATAACTTTATTTTTCATCTCCAAGATGCCAAAGAAAGCCCGATGTTCAGGGGCTTCACAGAGGAACTCATGAAAGAACTGGCCTCTGAGCCGCTGTCACAACACGCACACAGGTGGAGTCTGGCGTTATCTGTAAGTCATTCCTTACTGTTACGATTTTCCATCAAAAAACCGCCAAAGATTGCAACCTTCCTCTGTTTCTTTCAGACTTTCAACTCAAATGAGAAACTGAAGAAGTTCTACAAAGTTCTGACCACGAATAAGGACGGAGAAGTTGAGTTTGTTTCCACAATGGAAGGTAAGTTTAACGTGACATCACATGTACAGTATCTGCTCCCATTCCAGGTCAAACAAAGCATCCCATTAAATTCAGCATATTCTCTGTTCACCTTTCCCGCAGCCTATGATTACCCGATTTATGCGATTCAATGGCACCCAGAAAAAAATGCATTTGAATGGACAAAGCCTGCTATTGCACACTGTCCCTCAGCAGTCAAGACCACGTTCCACATAGCAGAGTTCTTTGTTGGCGAAGGTACGAAGAGTGCAGCATTATTATTTTTTTTGGTGCTTCTTTTAAATAGTAGCTGCACAATAAAAAAAGGGTTTTTAATCTTGATGTCATGTTATTGTTTTCTTCTCCCTGCTGCAGCCAGAAAGAACTTCCACAGATTTGAATCAGAGGAGGAGGAGAGGAAAGCGTTGATATACAACTACTCTCCTGTGTACACTGGGCCTGTGTCTGGCTTTGAGCAAACCTATTATTTCTGCTGATGACGCTGAAAACATCACAATGGAAATATTACAGTAAAACAGTGTTAAATGTTGCCATTATGTTCTGCTGCCTTTAAGTGGCCCCAAAAAAATACGAATAAAAAACGATAAAATGTCTATTTTTCTTTGCTTCACTCAACAGTTACTGAAGTTACTGAATCACTTCCCTGATTCAGCATGTCCAACGTTATATAGAAACGGTTTTCTGTTTTGAAGCTTGTCAGTTATCATTTTCCAAAAGTGTTAGTCTCTATGGCTAGTTTCAGGTTATCGTCACTGAATCACTGAATTGTTTTGTAAAATACGTTCCCATTTAGAGGAAAAAAGTACGACATGTTCAGGTGGACAGCGGTGTGATTCACAGCTGGTAGCAGGTGACGCCAAATTGTGATTCATGAGGCTGGTTGCCACTTGATTCTTCGGTTTAGTTTTTTGGTTGTTACACATTTACATTTAAGCTTTTAGCAAACGAGGAATAAGCTACATAGAAGAAGTCTTGGAAAGAACTCCACCAGGTAGGAACAGTGGACTGACAGAGGGTGAGATTAGCAGACGCGGATCCAAGTGCAGAAGGAGATTGGAGATGCAGATGCAGGGTAGGGGGGTAAGGTAAGTGCTGGGACAGAAGATGCTTTTGGAAAAGCTGGGGCTTCAAGAGCTACTTGAAGATAGACAGGGACGTCCCCTGTTCTTGTAGCGATTGGTAGGTCATTCCATCAGCTTGGAACGCACAAAAAGAGTCTAGGGGTAACATAAGCCTTTAGCAGAGCATTCAAGCAGGTGGGAGCAGACCCATGAAGCACTTTGTAGGCTAGCATCAGTGATTTGAATTTGATGCGGGCGGCTAGGGGTAGCTCAACGAACAGAGGGGTGACGTGTGCCCTTTTAGACTGATTGAAGACCAGAAGCATCAGCCAATTGTTTTTTATGTAGCGTGGGTGTTACGTGCAGGACATCCTTATCCTGCGTTCTACTGTGTGTTCTACTTTTTTCCACAGATGCCTAGGACTGGTGCCTGTTTTGGGGGTTAATGGTGTCTTGTTTCTCCTTTTGTGAGTCAAGCAGCTACTCTCAGAGCAGCTCACTTTAGTTTAAAGGTGACATAGAATGCTTGTATCACACATATATGTTAGTTATGGAGGTCTACTTACATATATTAACTTGTTTTCATGATTACAAACCTCCTAATTGCGGCAAACGAGCCAATCTCTCCTCACTGACGCTCTCGTCAGCTGCGCTGTTTCAGACCCAAACCACACTCCTAGAATGTGGACTGTGTTGTGATTGGCCAGCCAACGAGAGCTTTCCCACTGTCCTGTGATTGGCCAGGTACCTGGAAGTGATGTAATAGATAGGCCAGCTCTCAGATACACAGCTCCCCCTCTGGCACGGTGGATGCTCTGTATCTCAGCAGCTACAACGAGAGTAGATCTTCTTCTTCTGCGGTTGAATGTACGCACCCGGATGTGCCCGGACTAGTGCCCGCACCAGGAGGCGCTACGGTGGTGAGAGGAGTGGTGAGCATTTTTGATGACGACATCAAATTAAGGAAGTGCCGATCCGCTTCGCAGAGCCCAGGAAAACAATACAACACTATTTTCTCAGCAGTGGCTGAACTGTTTGTTCTGAAACGAGGTCATGGCGCAGATACACACACAAACGCAGCGTTGATTGGAGCTTCCGGTCTATGTGGCCTTTAATAAAAAATACTAAACATTTAAAAAAATCACTTTCAAATTTCACTTATTTTTACTCCCATCATCCCCTGGACTTTACAGGGTATAACAGAGGATATTTTGATCCAGGATGAGCAGTGAGATTAAAGCTGTTTAGTGTTGAGCAGTTGTGTTGGGTGGATGCAATGTGGTATGAGGGTTTGTAACATTCCTGAGTCTGCCTGGGCACATTGTTCCGACATGTAGCACAGTTGCATTTACCATGAGGCGAATGCTTTAGCTGTATCTAACCAGGAGTGTTGTACCAGCCGGATCAATGGAGGCGCTAAGACGAGCAGCGAAAAGTGTGATATTTAAAAACCAGTTGAGGTTCAAGTCTTCAGCCAAGAGAAATGACAGACCCATCATCGGTAAGTTACTGTTGTAGTTGAGAGGTGTAGTGGCAACTGAACCAAAATGGCTGTAACAGGAGTTCACTCCTTACGCTTATCCGTGTACAGGTCGCAAGACCAGTGAGGCCCAGACACTGCTCTCCCCAACCACCCCACCTTACCCAGCTCTGCTGGTGGGACACTGAGGCGTTCCCAGGCCAGACGAGAGGTATAATCTCTCCAGTGTGTCTTGGGTCTGCCCTGGGTCCTCCTTCTGGTTGGGCATGCCCAAAACACCACCCCAGATAGAAGTTCAGGGCACATCCTAACTTAGATGCCTGAACCACCTGAATTGGGTCCTTGTGATGTGAAGGAGCAGTGGCTCGACTCTGAGCCTTGGCCGACTGTCCACTCTCCTCACCCTATCTACACCCTGGTACAGCGTCTGCATCACTGCAGAGGCTGTCCCAATCCGCCTGTCAATCTCTCGCTCCACTTTCCCCTCACTCTTGAACAAGACCCTGAGATAGTTAAACTTCTAGACTTAGGGAAGTGGGCAATCCACCTTTCTCTGGCTGAGTACCATGGCTTCAGATTTAGAGGTGCTGATCCTCACTCCAACCGCTTCACACTCAGCTGGTCGCTGTTTGATGAAGCCAGTAGGACCACGCTATCTGCAAAATGCAGGGACAGGATCCTCTGGTTCCTTAAACCTGACATCCTCCACCACCCTGCTGCACCTAGAAATCCTTTACATGGGTATGAGTCTGAATCACTGCCAGCAATGCGGAGCAAGCTCCCTTGAGTACAGAGATCAGACCACCTGTAGCAATAAGCTGTCCACCCCTTAGTCTAGGACTACTCCCCACAGGACACCTAGGGGGACATGACCATGTATTGTCAATAACCTCTCACTTTATGTTTGTGTTTTGTTCAGGGTTTATTTCCCAGGCGGACGTGTGAGCCGCACCTCATCTGCTTATACAAGGTCTGCAAAGATCTTTTATGAGCTTGCTATTGAGGTAAATATGTGTTGTTGTTTTTTTAAAATGAATATACTAACAAGTAAACTGTGTGTTGTGAAGATGGAAAGAGTACTTTGATGAGCTGATGAATGAGGAAAATGAGAGAGGGAGAGAGAAACTAGTGCCTCAGGATGTGTCCTCTGGACAGTGAGACAGGTGCTATGCTGGATTCAAGAAGTAGAGGCAGTGAAAGTGGGTAAGATTAAATACCAGGGGGCAACCAAATGAGTGCGAAGGTTGATGTCTAACAGAGGGATAGCAGCAAAAATGAAAGCTGAGGTCTACAAGGTCTACGAAAGGTAGTGAGACGTGCTAGCAGGCCTTTTTTATAGACGGTGACACTGATTAACCGATTAAAGGAAGAAGAAGAGGACCAGCTTGAAATGTTTGTTGATGTTTGTTGAAGGTTTCATTATGTCTGTGATGTTTCAGGCAAACAAGAAAGGTGACTATTTTCCTGTGTGGGGCAACATCTAGGATTACACATACTGTGTTTTTTGACAAGACTTACTAACAGTGACTGACACAAAGGATGTGTTAATGCCTCTCACTTTCACTGATGGTATGGATTTGTCTTAATATCTATCACTTATCAAAAAAGAGACTTTTTGACACTGAAGCAGCTCATTTGGACATTTTAGGAGACTGTTTATTAAGTTTAATGTCAGATGGTTGTTGCAGGACAAAGGTGGACCTTCTTTGCATAAATGTATGATGAAACATTAATTTATTGCATAAACAAATTATAACATTATTGCTCATCTCTAGGTGCCAAAGACAGCCCGATGTTCAGGGGCTTCCCAGATGAAGTCATCAAAGATCTGGCTTCTGAGCCACTGTCACAACACGCGCACAAGTGGAGTCTGGCATTATCTGTAAGTCATTACTCTTTACTATTACGAAGAGAAAAAGGTTCTCAGTCAGACACTGTCAACAAAGCAACCGTCTTCTGTTTCTTTCAGACTTACAACTCAAATGAGAAACTGAAGAAGTTCTACAAAGTTCTTAACACAAATACGGACGGAAAAGTTGAGTTTGTGTCCACAATGGAAGGTAAGTTTAATGTGGTGTCACCTTTATCTGCACACAGTTAAATAAAACACAACATTATAGCATATTCTTTGTTCACCTTTCTGCAGCGTATGATTATCCAATTTATGCAATTCAGTGGCACCCAGAAAAAAATGCATTTGAATGGACAAAGCCTGCTGTTGCACACTGTCCCTCAGCAGTCAAGACCTCATTCCTCATGGCAGAGTTCTTTGTTTGCGAAGGTACGAAGAGTGCAGCATTACTTGGGTGCTTCATTTGAAGTCAGTTGCTGCGCAATAAAAAAAAGTGTTTTTGATGTTAATGTCTGGTGTTGTTTCCTCTCCCTGCTGCAGCCAGGAAGAACTTCCACAGATTTGAAACCGAGGAGGAGGAGCTGAAAGCGCTGATATACAACTACCCCACTGTTTACACTGCGCCGGTGTATGGCTTTGAGCAAACCTATTTTTTCTGCTGATATCCTGGAAACATTATAATGTTAATATAACAGTGAAACACGAGTTGACACGAGTCAAAATCATTTGAGTTGACAGTCCATTCAACTTGTCTCACTGACTTGTTTCAGCATTTCCAACTGTTTCACTCTTATTCTTTCCAAAGTCTGTATAAAGAAAGTTGATATGACACAATAGTTTTGTTTGCCGGTTGAAGTTTACCAGGAAATAAGGATGTCCACCAGGGTAGATTAACCACAAGGGGGCAACACTGCTGGTTTGGAAAAAACCTAAACAAAACTAAAGTAAAAAACTACATTTTAATCAAAGTTCACAAGAAAGTCTACTGTCTATCTGATAGACACTTCTACAAACATTCATAGTTGAGTACAATATGTAGTTTTGCTGTTTTACAATAGTATTTATAAGTAGTTAACTTTCTATCAACCATATAATAATGTGATTATATTTTTTGCAGTCTCCTTTTTTATGCCTCCTGTTGCCTTTTTACCTTTAAAGACAGTAACATAAAAACTACATGGGAAGTTTTTATCGTAAAAGGAGCCATTGCAGACAAGTAGTGATGAAAGTACTGAAGAAGTAGAATGCACAAGGGAGCTGCTGCAATAGGCCGCCATGTATGCATGAGGCCGTTACTGATCTTGAATCATGAGGCGTCCAAAATCTTTTAAATGACATCACTAC
Organism: Solea senegalensis; assembly: GCF_019176455.1. Lineage (NCBI taxonomy): Eukaryota > Metazoa > Chordata > Actinopteri > Pleuronectiformes > Soleidae > Solea > Solea senegalensis. Next base: position 32,325,908 of record NC_058021.1, on the reverse strand, counting down.
AGGGCCACACGGTGGTGTAGTGGTTAGCACTCTCGCCTTGCTGCGAGAAGACCCGGGTTCGAGCCCCGGTTGGAACAAGGGCCTTTCTGCATGTTCTCCCCGTGTGTGTGTGGGTTCTCTCCGGGTTCTCCGGCTTCCTCCCACAGTCCAAAAACATGCAATGTGGGGATTAGGTAAATTGGACACTCTAAATTGACCATAGGAGTGAGTGTGAGAGTGAATGGTTGTTTGTCTCTAGCTGTGTGTGGCCCTGCGATGGACTGGCGAACTGTCCAGGGTGTCCCCCGCCTATCGCCCGATGTAGCTGAGATTGGCACAGCACCCCCCGCGACCCTCTGGTGGAGGATAAAGCGGTTAGATGATGACTGACTGACTGACAAAAAGAAAACTGATGATCACTGATGTTTCATAACATTGTTTGACTGGAGAAACCTGTTACTGCCAGGAATGGGCTGGTTGACAACCAGGAAGAGTTTAGTGACAACTGGAGAGACAGCTAACTGGGGTGGCATGGGTTAGCATCCCTACCCTGCACCTCCTGTGAAGGAGAACCCAAACAAGCTACAGAAAAAGCAAAGGAGGACCCCGGGAGTATGAGCACCCCAGCTGGACAGATGTAAGGTTAACGAACAACAGCAATGGACATGACGTCTGAAAAGAGAAGGATCAAGTGGCCTCAAGCCTCTAAAACATCAGAGTAGCAGACGTTTGATGAGGATGTGGTGCTGGAAGCAACAGCCAAAGGGGATGTGGAGAAGAGGCTGCAGACCATGACAACCATCATAGTGTGCATGGCAGTTGAGAGGTTCGGTGTTGAAGAAGAAAGGGGAGCCTATTGAGTTGCTGCCCAAAAGCTCTAGGGGAAGGCGGATACCGCTGACATCATGACCAGGTGCTCAAAACCATCGCAGAGAGCTTCTGTAGCGCTATCACCAACTGCTGAAGGTCCAAACTCATGAAGCAATCCATCAGCTTCATCAGCGCTGGACAGGAGCCAAAGAGAACACCTAAAGGAACATCAGGACTTCTCAACACTGCACAGCACTTGCAACTGACGGTGGACCGAGGCAGGCAACGTGGCAAAGTGTCCACAGCATGTTGTCAAGGATGTTGTTTCATGACACACACACTCAACTCAACGCACGCTTCCTCCTTGCGACACTTCCCTCAAGTGATGTTTTCCCTCATTAGAAAACATCCTCAGGTGCAAAAAAACTGGGAGGCGCCCAAACAAGGAGGAGACTGAGTTAACACAAACACAGACGCCCAATAAACCACAGCATGCCTTAGTGAGGGTGCAGTCTGAGGTTGTCATTAGATTCCTGAGTCTGCCTGTGTGCATTGTTTCCAAGTATAGCACAGTGGCAAGTACTGAACCAAATATTGTGGAAATATTTTGGGCCAGTGACACTAGGACGAGCAGCAAAAAGTAAAGTCCAGCAACATGTCTCTCCCGATGAATTCTTCACCCAAGAGAAATGACAGACCCATCATCGGTAAGTTGATCTTCTCATCTTAGGTTATACCATGTTATGAACTGTCATATGATGTGAATGGCCAGCTGAACCACCTCCTTTTTGGTGTTGTCATTTTTCAATCAGAAAATATTACTTGTTGTAATAAGGAGTTTCACTTTTGTTTTTATTTTTTTAAAGGTATCTTGGCTCAAGAAGCTACTAATCCTAAACCAAACCAGACATCTCACATGTTTGCAACTCATGTGAAATTCCTGGAGTCCGGAGGGGCAAGGGTTGTCCCTATCAAGTAAGCATCAGTTACGACCTGACTGCTTTACACACTGATGACACATGTGGTGGTGCGCACTAGTGCAGCATCTCCTAGTTTGCTAGAATTCAGTTTGGAATAGTTAGTACAAAGCCCTGTTCAGGCATGTTTGACTTCCACTTCTGTTTAAATTTGTACAGGATTCACCAGACTGTGGAGGAGTACAAGAGACTGTTTAACTCCATTAATGGGTAAATACATGTGCTGTTGTGAAACAATTACCTAAAATATCTAGTGTATAAGAATTAGAAGAATATTGGCCATTTGTTGTGCTGTCAATCTCTTTTTTACAGCACACAGATTAATAATGAATTGATTTGACTGTTTTTAAATGATTAAATATCATCTGGCTTCTTTTGCTCAGCTGATCAACATTTTCAACGACCTTTTTATCGAATAAACAGCTTCATCAATGAATCAAGAAAATGATGGACAATCTAAGTGATTACACAAAGAATCGCCAGTTGCATTAATTCTGTTCACAGAGACAGAACAAGGACATCAATATTAATCAACAAAAGTTGTGCACTGCAGCTCAAAGCGATACCTTTCAAAGCCATGAACATGTCAAATAAAATTCTCTTCCATCTTGGATTTTTCCCTATTTATATAATATTTATAAAAACATTTTGTTAATAACCTCTGACTTAATGTTTGTATTTTGTTTAGGGTCTATTTCCCAGGTGGATGTGTAAGCCGTACCTTATCTGCTTATGCAAGGACGGCTAAGATCTTTTATGTCCTTGCTATTGAGGTAAGATTTATTACTATTATGATTTTATACAAAGTCAGAAGCTTGAAGTGTTTCAGCGATTAAGGACAGAGATGGAAATGTGCTAACAAGTAAAAACAGTATTTTGAGAAGGGGGAAATAGTGCCTCAGGAAGTGCAGAGGATTAATAAGGAGGAAGTGAGGGCAGCTCTGGAGACAGTGAAGAGTGGAAAGGCCTGAGGAGATGTGGAAATGTCGAGGAGAGGAAAGCTATGGACTTTTGTCAAGATAGTTTAACACAAGAGAGAGAAGGTCAGAAGTGTCTTTGTGGATCTAGAGAAAGCTTATGATCGGGTGCTAAGAGTGGAACTGTGGTATGAAGGAGTGTGGGGTAGCAGAGTAGTATGTGAAGGTGGTGCAGGACCTGTATGAGGACAGTTGGAGTGGCAGATGGGTTCAAGGTGAAGAAGAGTGTCAGGGGTGAAACAGAAGGATGGCAGCAAAAATGAAAGACAAGCTCTAAAAGACAGAATTTAGACCTGCCATGAAGTATGGTTTAGAGACAGTGGCACTGTGTAAAAGACAGGAGGCAGAGCTGAAGATGCTGACATTTTCTTTGGGACTGACCAGGATGGACACGATTAGAAATGAGCATATTCGAGGGACAGCTCGGTTTGGAAATTAAGTAAGAGAGACAAGGTCAAGATAGTCTGGTCTCATACAGAATAGTGAGAGAGATTAAATTGGACAAAAGATGTTGAAGATGGAGCTGCCAGGCAGGAGGAAAAGGGAAGACCACAGAGAAGGTTCAGGGGAAGCCAAATGAAGAAGAGGACCAGCTTGTAATGTTTGTTGATGTCTATGGTTTCATATGTTTGTGATGTTTCAGGCAAACAAAAGAGGTGACTACTTTCCTGTGTGGGGCACCTGTCTTGGATTTCAAATCATGACTATTTTGACATGCGGAGAAGAATTATTGACAGAGACCAGGACAAATGGTGTATTATTGCCTCTGACCTTCACTGAGGGTATGGTATGGATTTGTCTTAATATCTATCACTTATCAAAAGAGACTTTTTGATGTTCTAGTAGCAGTTACAGCTGATTTGGACATTTGTAGGAGACTGTGTAATTTAGATTTTATCAATTTTAATTTTAATTTTTTCGTGACAAAGGATCTTATTTGTATGTATAAATTATAACATGAGCCACACGGTTGGTGTAGTGGTTAGAACTCTTGCCTTTGCAGCAAAAATACCCGGGTTCGAGCTCTGGTATGAACAAGGGCCTTTCTGCATGGAGTTTGCATGTTCTCCCCGTGTGTGCGTGAGTTTTCTCCGGGTTCTCCGGTTTCCTCCTACAGTCCAAAAACATGCAAAATGTGGATTAGCTAAATTGGACACTCTAAATTGACCATACGTGTGAGTGTGAGAGTGAATGGTTGTTTGTACCCTGTCCCGGGGTTGTTTGAACCCTGTCCAGGTGTACCCCGCCTATCGCCCTATGTCAGCTGGGATTGGCACAGCACCCCTCGCGAAGATTAAGTTGGTAGAAAAGGGATGGATGGATGTATGGAATTATAACATGAATGCTCTTCTCTAGATGCTAAAGACAGCCGGTTGTACAGTGGCTTCCCAGATGAAATCATCAAAGATCTGACTAATGAGCCACTGTCACAACACGCGCACAAGTGGAGTCTGGCATTATCTGTAAGTCATTCATTACTATTACAGTTAGAAAATAGTTCAGTCAGACTCTGTCAACCAAGCAACGTTCCTCTGTTTCTTTCAGACTTACGACTCAAATGAGAAACTGAAGAAGTTCTACAAAGTTCTTAACACGAATACAGATGGAGAAGTTGAGTTTGCGTCCACACTGGAAGGTAAGTTTAATGCGGCATCACCTCTATCTGCACACAGTTAAATAAAACATACAATTAAATTGAGCATATTCTTTGTTCACCTTTCGGCAGCGTATGATTACCCAATTTATGTGGTTCAGTGGCACCCAGAAAAAAGTCCATTTGAATGGTCAAACCCTGCTATTGCACACTGTCCCTCTGCAGTCAAGACCACGTTCCTCATGGCAGAGTTCTTTGTTGGTGAAGGTACGAAGAGTGCAGCATTATTTTGGTGCTTTATTTGAAGTCAGTTGCTGCATAATAAAGAGTGTTTTTGATGTTTATGTCTGGTATTGTTTCCTCTCCCTGCTGCAGCCAGGAAGAACTTCCACAGATTTGAGTCAGAGGAGGAGGAGAGGAAAGCGCTGATATACAACTACTCTCCTGATTACACTGGGCCTGTGTGTGGCTTTGAGCAAACCTATTTTTTCTGCTGATATCCTGGAAAAATTACAATGTTAATATTACAGCAAAACAATGTTAGATGTTCAGCTGCCCTAAAGTGGCCAGCAAATAATCTACAATAAAAAAGATGATTCAAAATCATTTGAGTTGACAGTCCTTTCGACTTTTCTCACTGACTTGTTTCAGCATTTCCAACTGTTTCACTCTTTTTCTTTCCAAAGTCGAAAACAAAACTAAACTAAAGTAAAAAACTACATTTAGATCAAAGTTCATGAGAAAGTCTGTCTGTCAGACACTTTTACACACATTAATTCCAAAAACGAACACCAGATGGAGATTGAGCCGTATCTCTCTTTGCTGGCCTGTATCTCAGTGAAGGATGGGTCTATATGAATGGGCGACATCTGATTGGCTTCCAATAGATAGATCCAATTCAATAACCAATAGGAGGACGTCTCGAAAAATTTGATTTACAGCTTTGTTAGCCAATGAGAAGCAGCAGAACGCCCGGATGTGACGCGACTGCCTCAGGATAGGATAATGCTTCCCCTAGTGTCCTTACGTCAGCTAGAGACGCCCGGAATGTTTTGAATGTAACACAGGAAGTCCGTCTGACCAGACAGAGCATTGTTTGCAATGAAAAATTGGATATTTTGTGGCTTTGATCTGTAGCGCGTTGTCGTAGACTGCTTTGCCGTATCGGAGCGATATATCCAGAAATGCGGCGAAAAGCGCAGAGTGGGTTGATGCAGTGGTACGAAGTGATATGTAGTTCATTCATTTAGTTGTTATTTGAGCTATGTTTGTCATATTTAAATATTGTCTTTCAGGATTCACTTTTTTCGTGATACTTCTTCACAAATTGTTTGCGCAGACTCTGTCAGGGTCTCCCAATTAGGGGGCCGCCGAGTTTAAGGGGTAATTTTCTATCCACCAAATATGAGTTTAACCCTTAGGAGTATGGAGGACGGAAAGTGCCGAAATTAAATAAATAAATACACCATTAAATATATAATTCATTCATTAATTAAATAATAAACGCTGCGTTTGTGTGTGTATCTGGGTCATTACCTCGTTTATGAAACCCTAAAGTTTCAGAACAAACAGTTCAGCCACTGCTGAGAAAATAGGGTTTTATTGTATAATTGTTCCTCGTTTGCAGCAACTAGGAGGATTTTAACCAGGAAAACAAGTTAATATATGTAAGTAGGCCTCCATAACTAACACCTATGTGCGAAACAAGCATTCGATGTCACCTTTAAATAAATAAATACACCATTAAATAATTAAATGTGTCATTACAATCTCCAAAATACAATTTTTTATTTATTTAATTTATTTCACTATTTAATTAATTATTTCCTGGTCCATGTTGCAGTGCATCATTAATTTATTTTATCCGTCAAACTCCATCAAAGTCAGTGGGCGGGGCTAACGCTGATCTAGTCTGATTCATTACTTTGGTCCGAAGTAGCATGCCTGGAAAAAGCCATGTATCCCCGAATTATATTCATATTACTTTAAATTAGTCAATCTTTAAAGCTACATCAGCCTGAAATATACATATAAAAAACATATCATATTTTTTTTTATTTGAACCCTATGAAGGCCAGTATGTTTACTGGCCTTCTCCACTGTTTTGTAAATCTAAAAACTAATGTTTAATTTAAAAAAAAAGTCCAGAACCTCTTAAGGGTCAAACTCATATTTGGTTGATAGAAAGTTACCGACGTATAAACACTATCATAAAAGAGCAAAATTACATAGTGTACTCAACTGTGAATGTGTGTGGAAGTGTCTGACAGATAAACAGTAGACTTTCTCATAAACTTTGATTAAAATGTAGTTTTTTCTTTCACCAGCAGTGTTGCCCCCTTGTGGTTAATCTACCCTCGTGAACATTCTTATGTCCTGGTTAGCTTCAACCGGCAAACAAAATGATTGTGTCAACTTTCTTTATACAGACTTTGGAAAGAATAAGAGTGAAACAGTTGGAAATGCTGACAAAAAAAAAACAAGTCAGTGAGAAAAGTAAAAAGGATGATTTTGAATCACCTTTTTTTATTGTGGATTATTTTTTGGCCACTTAAAGGTAGCTGAACATCTAACACTGTTTCACTGCAATATTAAAATTTTAATGTTTCTGGCATATTAGCAGAAAAAATAAGTTTGCTCAATGCCACACACAGGCCCAGTGTAAACAGGGGAGTAGTTGTATATCAGCGCGTTCCTCTCCTCCTCCTCTGATTCAAATCTGTGGAAGTTATTCCTGGCTGCGGCAAGGAAAGAAAACAATACTAGACATAAACATCAAAAACAAAAAAAAATAATGCTGCACTCTTCGTACCTTCACCAACAAAGAACTCTGCCATGAGGAACGTGGTCTTGACTGCTGAGGGACAGTGTGCAACAGCAGGCTTTGACCATTCAAATGCATTTTTTTCTGGGTGCCACTGAACAGCATAAATTGGATAATCATACGCTGCAGAAAGGTGAACAAAGAATATGCTCAATTTAATGTTGTTTTGTTTATCTGTGTGCAGACAAATGTGATGCCACATTAAACTTACCTTCCACTGTGGACACAAACTCAACTTCTCCATCCGTATTCGTGTTAAGAACTTTGTAGAACTTCTTCAGTTTCTCATTTGAGTTGAAGCTCTAAAAGAAAAAGATGGAGTTGCTGTGTTGACAGAGTCTGACTGAACCACTTTCTAACTGTAATAGTAATGAATGACTTACAGATAATGGCAGACTCAACTGGTGGTTGTGTTGTGACAGCGGCTCATTAGTCAGATCTTTGATAATTTCATCTGGAAAGCCACTGTACAACCGGCTGTCTTTAGCATCTAGAGAAGAGCATTCATGTTATAATTTATACACGCAAAGAAGATCCACCTTTCCATCTGACATTAAACTTATTAAACAGTCTCCTTAAAAAGTATACTGCTGCTTTAACATCAATATGTCTCTTTTGATTAAGTGATAGATATGAAGACAAATCCATACCCTCAGTGAAGGTCAGAGGCAATAATACACCAAATGTGTTGGTCCCTGAGAAAAAGTCTTCTCCACATGTCAAAATAGACAGCATATTTAATCCTAGACATGTGCCCCACACAGGAAAGTAGTCGCCTTTCTTGTTCGCCTGAAACATCAAAAATTATGAAACTTTTCACATCAACAAATATTTTAAGCTGGTCCTCCTCTTCTTTTGGCTTCTCCTGAACCTTTTCTGTTGTCTTCCCTTTTCCTCCTGCCTTCCTCTCTTCACTGTCTCCAGAGCTGCCCTCACTTCCTCCTTATTAATCCTCTGCACTTCCTGCGGCACTATTTCCCCCTTCTCAAAATACTATTTTTACTTTTTCGTGCATTTCCATCTCTGTTCTTAATCCCCAAAATATTTCAAGCTTGTGACTTTGTATAAAAACACATGAATAATATTAATAAATCTTACCTCAATAGCAAGGTCATAAAAGATCTTTGCAGACCTTGCATAAGCAGATGAGGTGCAGTTTACACATCCACCTGGGAAATAGACCCTAAACAAAATACAAACATTAAGTCAGAGGTTATTAATGTTAAGTTATGTTCTAATTCTTATACACTAGATATTTTAGGTGATTGTTTCACAACATCACATGTATTTACCCATTAATGGAGTTAAACAGTCTCTTGTACTCCTCCACAGTCTGGTGAATCCTGTACAAATTTAAACAGAAGGAAGTCAAACATGCCTGAACAGGGCTTTGTACTAACTATTCCAAACTGAATTCTAGCAAACTAGGAGATACTGCACTAGTGCGCACCACCACATGTGTCATCAGTGTGTAAAGCAGTCAGGTCGTAACTGATGCTTACTTGATAGGGACAACCCTTGCCCCTCCGGACTCCAGGAATTTCACATGAGTTGCTAAAATTTTAGATGTCTGGTTTGGTGTAGGATTAGTAACTTCTTGAGCCACGATACCTTTAAAAAAATAAAAACAAAAGTGAAACTCCTTATTACAACAAGTAATATTTTCTGATTGAAAAATGACAACACCAAAAAGGAGGTGGTTCAGCTGGCCATTCACATCATATGACAGTTCATAACATGGTATAACCTAAGATGAGAAGATCAACTTACCGATGATGGGTCTGTCATTTCTCTTGGGTGAAGAATTCATCGGGAGAGACATGTTGCTGAACTTTACTTTTTGCTACTCGTCCTAGTGTCACTGGCCCAAAATATTTCCACAATATTTGGTTCAGTACTTGCCACTGTGCTACACTTGGAAACAATGCACACAGGCAGACTCAGGAATCTAATGACAACCTCAGACTGCACCCTCACTAAGGCATGCTGTGGTTTATTGGGCATCTGTGTTTGTGTTAACTGAGTCTCCTCCTTGTTTGGGCGCCTCCCAGTTTTTTTGCACCTGAGGATGTTTTCTAAGGGAAAACATCACTCGAGGGAAGTGTCGCAAGGAGGAAGCGTGTGTTGAGTTGAGTGTGTGTGTCATGAAAGATCTTCAGGTGCAAAGCCTCTGCACCCTTCCTCCACAGGCAAGCACATTGCCTTCCAGCATTGTCTGATATGTCTCCCTCTTCCGCTCAAAGACCTCCTCCATCTGCTCTTCCCACGGCACAGTAACCGCTAACTAAATACATCCTGTAAAATTGCGTCATGTGTATGCACAGTGAGCGTGCGCTGTGTGTTTGGGTTTATCTTGCCATAGGCTGCTTTAACATGACAAGTATTTGTTATCATGCAGGGCCTGATCTCTTTTTGACGAATCCAAATCAGAGCAAAGTTAAAAATGAATTAATTTTATTTACAAAAAGAAAACTGATGATCACTGATGTTTCATAACATTGTTTGACTGGAGAAACCTGTGACTGCCAGGAATGGGCTGGTTGACAACCAGGAAGAGTTTAGTGACAACTGGAGAGACAGCTAACTGGGGTGGCATGGGTTAGCATCCCTACCCTGCACCTCCTGTGAAGGAGAACCCAAACAAGCTACAGAAAAAGCAAAGGAGGACCCCGGGAGTATGAGCACCCCAGCTGGACAGATGTAAGGTTAACGAACAACAGCAATGGACATGACGTCTGAAAAGAGAAGGATCAAGTGGCCTCAAGCCTCTAAAACATCAGAGTAGCAGACGTTTGATGAGGATGTGGTGCTGGAAGCAACAGCCAAAGGGGATGTGGAGAAGAGGCTGCAGACCATGACAACCATCATAGTGTGCATGGCAGTCGAGAGGTTCGGTGTTGAAGAAGAAAGGGGAGCCTATTGAGTTGCTGCCCAAAAGCTCTAGGGGAAGGCGGATACCGCTGACATCATGACCAGGTGCTCAAAACCATCGCAGAGAGCTTCTGTAGCGCTATCACCAACTGCTGAAGGTCCAAACTCATGAAGCATCCATCAGCTTCATCTGCGCTGGACAGGAGCCAAAGAGAACACCTAAAGGAACATCAGGACTTCTCAACACTGCACAGCACTTGCAACTGACGGTGGACCGAGGCAGGCAACGTGGCAAAGTGTCCACAGCATGTTGTCAAGGATGTTGTTTCATGACACACACACTCAACTCAACGCACGCTTCCTCCTTGCGACACTTCCCTCAAGTGATGTTTTCCCTCATTAGAAAACATCCTCAGGTGCAAAAAAACTGGGAGGCGCCCAAACAAGGAGGAGACTGAGTTAACACAAACACAGACGCCCAATAAACCACAGCATGCCTTAGTGAGGGTGCAGTCTGAGGTTGTCATTAGATTCCTGAGTCTGCCTGTGTGCATTGTTTCCAAGTGTAGCACAGTGGCAAGTACTGAACCAAATATTGTGGAAATATTTTGGGCCAGTGACACTAGGACGAGCAGCAAAAAGTAAAGTCCAGCAACATGTCTCTCCCGATGAATTCTTCACCCAAGAGAAATGACAGACCCATCATCGGTAAGTTGATCTTCTCATCTTAGGTTATACCATGTTATGAACTGTCATATGATGTGAATGGCCAGCTGAACCACCTCCTTTTTGGTGTTGTCAATTTTCAATCAGAAAATATTACTTGTTGTAATAAGGATTTTCACTTTTACATGTAATTATTAAAACTTGCCATGTTTTTATTTTTTTAAAGGTATCTTGGCTCAAGAAGCTACTAATCCTAAACCAAATCAGACATCTCACATGTTTGCAAATCATGTGAAATTCCTGGAGTCCGGAGGGGCAAGGGTTGTCCCTATCAAGTAAGCATCAGTTACGACCTGACTGCTTTACACACTGACGACACATGTGGTGGTGCGCACTAGTTTGCTAGAATTCAGTTTAGAATAGTTTGTACAAAGCCCTGTTCGGGCATGTTTGACTTCCACTTCTGTTTAAATTTGTACAGGATTCACCAGACTGTGGAGGAGTACAAGAGACTGTTCAACTCCATTAATGGGTAAATACATGTGCTGTTGGGCCACACGGTGGTATAGTGGTTAGCCCTGGTTGGAACAAGGGCCTTTCTGCATGGAGTTTGCATGTTCTCCCCGTGTGTGCGTGGGTTCTTTCCGGGTTCTCCGGCTTCCTCCCACAGTCCAAAAACATGCAATGTGGGGATTAGGTGAATTGGACACTCTAAATTGACGGTAGGAGTGAGTGTGAGAGTGAATGGTTATTTGTCTCTAGTTGTGTGTGTGGCCCTGCGATGGACTGGCGAACTGTCCAGGGTGTACCCCGCCTATCACCCGATGTAGCTGAGATTGGCACAGCACCCCCCGCGACCCTCTGGTGGAGGATAAAGCAGTAGATGATGACTGACTGACATGTGCTGTTGTGAAACACTTACCTAAAATATCTAGTGTATAAGAATTAGAACATGACATCACATTTCGTTAATAATCTCTCATTTAATGTTTGTATTTTGTTTAGGGTCTATTTCCCAGGTGGACGTTTAAGCTGCACCTCATCTGCTTATGCAAGGTCTGCAAAGATCTTTTATGACCTTGCTATTGAGGTAAGAAATGTTTCAGTGATTAAGGACAGAGATGGAAATGTGCTAGCAAGTAAAAACAGTATTTTGAGAAGGGGAAATAATGCCTCAGGAAGTACAGAGGATTAATAAGGAGGAAGTGAGGGCAGCTCTGGAGACAGTGAAGAGTGGAAGGTCCGGAGGAGATGTGGAAATGTCGAGGAGAAGAAAGCTATGGACTTTTGCCAATTCAGTTTAACACGAGAGAGAAGGTCAGAAGTGTCCTTGTTGATCGAATGGAGACCTGCCATGAAGTGGCACTGTGTAAAAGAAGAGAGGCAGAGTTGAAGATGCTGAAATTTTCGTTGAGAGTGACCAAGATGGACACCATTAGAAATTAGCATATTCAAGGAAAAGGGAAAACCACAGAGAAGGTTCAGGAGAAGCCAAAAGAAGAAGAAGTGGACCAGCTTGAAATGTTTGTTGATTTCTGTGATGTTTCAGGCGAACAAGAAAGGCGACTACTTTCCTGTGTGGGGCACATGTCTAGGATTAAATATGCTGTCTATTTTGACATGTGGAGAAGACTTTTTCTCAGGGACCAACACATTTGGTGTATTATTGCCTCTGACCTTCACTGAGGGTATGGATTTGTCTTCATATCTATCACTTAATCAAAAGAGACATATTGATGTTAAAGCAGCAGTATACTTTTTAAGGAGACTGTTTAATAAGTTTAATGTCAGATGGTTGTTTCAAGACAAAGGTGGATCTTCTTTGCGTGTATAAATTATAACATGAATGCTCTTCTCTAGATGCTAAAGACAGCCGGTTGTACAGTGGCTTTCCAGATGAAATCATCAAAGATCTGACTAATGAGCCGCTGTCACAACACAACCACCGGTGGAGTCTGCCATTATCTGTAGGTCATTCATTACTATTACAGTTAGAAAATGGTTCAGTCAGACTCTGTCAACAAAGCAACTCCATCTTTTTCTTTTAGAGCTTCAACTCAAATGAGAAACTGAAGAAGTTCTACAAAGTTCTTAACACGAATACGGATGGAGAAGTTGAGTTTGTGTCCACAGTGGAAGGTAAGTTTAATGTGGCATCACATTTGTCTGCACACAGATAAACAAAACAACATTAAATTGAGCATATTCTTTGTTCACCTTTCTGCAGCGTATGATTATCCAATTTATGCGGTTCAGTGGCACCCAGAAAAAAATGCATTTGAATGGTCAAAGCCTGCTATTGCACACTGTCCCTCAGCAGTCAAGACCTCATTCCTCATGGCAGAGTTCTTTGTTGGTGAAGGTACGAAGAGTGCAGCATTATTTTGGTGCTTTATTAGTAGTCAGTCACTGCATAATAGTGTTTTTTGATATTTATCTCTGGCACTGCTTTCTTTCCCTGCTGCAGCCAGGAAGAACTTCCACAAATTTGAATCAGAGGAGGAGGAGCAGAAAGCACTGATATACAACTACTCTCCTATTTACACTGGGCCTGTGTGTGGCTTTGAGCAAACCTATTTTTTCTGCTGATATCCTGGAAACATTATAATGTTAATATTATTACATTACATTACATGTCATTTAGCAGACACTTTTATCCAAAGCGACTTACAAGGGAATTGAGTACAACCTGCTAGGGGTGAACTTGCGAGTTGCGACCATGAAGTCTATTGCACACAGGGTACCGGTCTTAAACACTGAGCCACTCCACCCATATTACATATTACAATATTACAGTAATACAATGTTAAATGTTCAGCTTGCAGCATATTCTGTTGCCTCCAAGTGGCCGAAAATAAAGAATCCACAATAAAAAAAGACGAGTCAAAAACATTGAAGGCTGATAAAATATCTATTTTTTTTTATTCTAACATGTACCTTCATGCCACAATTTGCTGTTAATCTCCTATGCTTTGGATAACAAAGTTAAGCATCTGCGAAAAGTCCTCAACCACAGGCAAGAAAGTTCAACGTTGCCAATGGCATATTAAAAAGTCCACTTTCAACTCAAGTCAAGGACAGCAACAAGAGAACTGAAATGAAAAGTCAAATGTAATTTCCAAAATGCTTTATGCACAAATAACACCCAGGTAATATTGTTTCATTTTTTTTGTTTTCATTTTTTTTTCTTTTTAAGAATAAAATGATGTTTGAATAACATTTACACATCAAGCTGACGAGACTGGGTTCTCAATCACGATACTACTGGAAATGTAGTTTATGCAGTCAAGTAAGGAACATTCAAGATGTCAAAATCACCATGTGGACCTGATCAGGGATAATGCTGCAAATGATTTCTTGCCATGCATGGAAACAAATGACAAAAAGAAAAAAGAAAAAAGAATGACCATGAAATTTAAAACCAAACGTGTGCCTCAGGAATTCATTTTGTATTATGTACTTCCATGACTTTCCATGACTGAAGCTAACGACATGTTTTCCATATTTTTATCTACAAATGCATAAATACCCAGGTAATAACGCTACTTTTAACAGCTCCCTGCCTTCAACCGTGTACAACGTAGTCACAGACATCACTCACTCTTCACTTTCCTTAAGCAATGATGCATGCAGTTACTGTACACATACACTTTAGCTCTGTGTTGTCATCATTTGGTATCAGAGATACAGTTTTTGTCTGACCTTCAGAAATCCCTTTATTGTTTCTGCACAGAGCGTTAGCTTGTGAAACTATAGCGCTTAATGATGCGGGAAATGTACTTTTTCCAGTTTCTTGTTGACACCAAACGCTTGTCTGTTAAATATTAAATTACAGCCGTTAATCAAATAGTGTAGCTTTGCTTAGCATAACGACTAGCACGTGAGTTTGCCCCCAAAAATAACACAGTCAAGTCAAGGTACGAGCTAAACCAGAAGCCAAGATGAGTTAGTTGGTAGATTTTTCTACTTTCGGACAAAGCTAAACTAGCTTTAGCACAGTGTCGGCACTGAGCTCATTGGCATGCTACATGCTAGTCATCCTGTTCAGACTAGCTTGTGGAAATTTAGGTAAACAAGGAAAAAGAGCAATACATTCGATTTTAATGGTTGCAGGGATTTAAAAAAGCTAGTCCAGTGTGATAAGATCAATGCATTTGCTCCAAAAATAAAGTTTAAAACAGTCAATGTACTTAGCTATGCTCTTATTAAACCAGAGGCTAAGAGGAGCTTGTTGGCAGGTTTTACTACCTTTAGACAAAAACTAAACTAGCTTTACTGTGGTCTTTATGCTAAGCTAGTTGGCTGTTACTTCATATTTATCATGACAGAAATTAGTGGTATTAATCACAAATAAATACTTGTTATTCCTTTAAAATTTGACTTCTAGCAGTCTGTTAATGTTGTCCCACAGCAGGATGTTTTCTGACAAAGTAAGGCACGGCGACTGAAAACTCAATGCTTCCGTCTATGAAGCCCATTTGTTAAAACCGATAAAAATGGACGCCAATAAACCTTTAAATAAATAAGCCTTTTCTTTCCATTCGGAACGTTTTGCCAGTTTAGAGAATTCTGAAACACACAATGAGGCAGCGTGATGAAACCAACGTCAGGGCAAACGTGAATACCTGAAAGGAAAACAGAACTGTAGTAGCAGAGTGAATGTTTTGTGTGCTATTTTACATACTGTAAGAACAACAGACACAACCACAGTCCAACATGGAAAGTTCTTCACAACTTTAAAAATAGTAACATTTCGTGTATCCACACACTTTTCAGACACCCCATAGAAACACTGCCAGCCAGTGTTTTTCACCAGGTGTCCGATTTTTCAGAAATTTACAAGCCCACGAGTTCTGTGCTACGCAGTGGTTCCTTCTCCTCACAGCTTCAAAGTCTTGTGTGAGAGCAGACACTTTCTGTCTCACTCCACTGCTTTTTGAGGAGCTGGTCCATTCGGGCTGAGAGAAGACTGCTTGTTGTTTAATCGATCAGTATATTCCACGACATCATGTCAAGTCACCAGTCTTTGTTGGCTCCCTGCAGGGCCTTGTGAATTCAAAGTCGGGGCACAAAATTAGGAAGGTCGGATGGATGTGAAGTAGATCCGTCGTCTGCTGGAAGAGCAGTCTCTGGTTCAACATGGACATGGAAGGGGTCAGGGGGAGTCCAAATGCAAACCAAAATAAATGGAAAGAGAGGACATGAGTAGCATTTGGGGGACAATTGGGTGCCAGTGTTGTGGTTCTATGACTGTATAGGTGGGGAGACTTTGGGGCATGGGAGGCCTACAAGGCCAAACTAACCCTCGTCTTCACTCTCTTCCTCCAGAGCCTCTTCAAACACTCTTTCTGGTAGCCTGAAGCATTCCTCGAAGAAGTTCACCAGGGACTGACTGAGGTGCTGCCGTGTTGCTTCACTGTGAATGAAGTGGCCTTCGTCTGGATAGATCTGGAACACAAAGAAATAAGGTGAGAACATGTAATGGTAGATCACCTGAGATGGCACGCTTTGTCAACCAACCAGCACTAAGCGTGATAGTAAAGGTCATTAAAGGTCCAGTGTACGTTTTTGGCAGTAATTGTTTCTATAAGAGCATCATCGCTTTAAAATAAATGGAAACAACAACTGTTCAATATGAGCTTAAAGGATTATAACACAACATGATATCACCAGAAAGATAGTCATGATAACATTTTGCAGTAAAAGACGTTGTTTTGAATTGGAATGATGTATAATTCATATTAAAAACACAGTCATGATGCAAAGTAAATCTATTAATATCAAAAACAGACCCTAAAATTAGGTAAATAACACTTGGACAACTGTAGTAGGGCCGCATGTTTGACAGACTAACCTTCTTTTATTTACATCAGGGCAAGGACCTTGCAAATCTGGAAATAGACCCAATTGAATGCATTATACTATATGCTTTTTTGTAGTTATGGGGAAACCAAGAATGTTTGGCCAGTGACAGTTTTTCAACTTTCATAGCTATAATATAGAGGTGTATTTCTACAATCAAGAGACCCCTTTGTGAATGTAAATATAGAGAGTATATATTACACTTTGTGCTAAAACATCTACTAGAATCTGGAACCGGCTTCTCTTGTGAGATGAATCCAACATTAACTTGTACCAGAAGGATTGCAATTTAAGAGAAATTAGATTGAAATGAAGTGTTATGGAGAATTAATCTTTGCGTTTGTAAGAAAGTTTGGACTTGAGGGATTTTAATATGTGTGTTGAAGCTCAAAGTCTACACTTCACTGATATTGCAATGGCTTTGTTTCACATCCACTGTGATGGAATCAGAAAAAAAAAAAAACTGTCCCTGTCCAAAGACAAAACTGTATCTTACTGCACATTTAAGCACAGTTTGTGTAGAAACTGCACTTAAATTAGAGCGAGCGTGAGCTTCGAGTCATCATGTTTACTTGTGTTGAACTGGCGGCAACTGGAGGTTAATGCACGCGTGAGCACATTGACCTGTCGACTGCTCGATAATGAGCTCTGATGAACACTGAGCTGCTGTACAGTGAGGCTTAATTGGATTAGTGCCGGTGTAAATGCAAGACAGCCAAGGAGGCCAGTTCTCGTAAGCTCATTATGTGAAATGAAGGCATTGTTAGCACTTAATCCTCCTCTGGCGGTGGGATCACAGAGCCCTTAAAGGTGGAAGAAAAAAAAAAACCCAGAGCAGTGAAAATGGAATAATTGGAAAAAAAAACCCCACTTACCTGTAAAGTGTAGTTGGCCTTTTCATTGATGAGCTGTGCAATGAATTTCGCTGTATGTTGGAAATGAACTTTTTCTGTTGAGACAGAACAAATGTCCTTTTTGTGTATTCTTTTTCTTTTCCATTAATATTATTATTTTGTCTCCATCACTCACCATCAGCGGTCGGATGGATGATTAAAAACTTCTTGTCCATAAACTGAGATGCTCTGTGCGCTAGATTTGCCATCTGAGGATTAAAGACACGTGTGCAGACAGAGTGAATCAGCTGGACGTTACAATAATTATCCCAAATGGAATCTGAACATATAACAATTGTGATTTCATCTCACCGTGTAAGCTCTTGGATCAGGCTTTGGGAGTCCTAGATATCGTTCTGAAAACGCAGAGGCTAGAGGCAAAAGAGAGGGTTGGATTATTACGTTTCTCCTGCATTTAAATCTAATTTCACACTAATAACAAGGCCGGTCCATCACTCCTATCAGTCCTGTGGTCAATTTGAATAACATATAATGATAAGAATACCCCTCTTAAGGTATTTCTGCCTTCCATATTCAAATATATTCACTACATCTACATATTCTTCAGCGGACCGACCTCATTTTCGATTCCACACTCATACGGTGTCGCGACCGCGTCTGTCACCTTGCTCCGGAAAAAGCGAGAAAATTCAAATGGATGAGAAATTTGTCACATGGAGGGAAAAAAAACCCCTCAAAAACGCCTCCTCATTAATTTGCAGTTTCCTGACTCGGGTGCGTGTAGAGAAACAAGAAGTGTCGTCGCTCTCAACTCACACAACTCTGATTTTCACACATTTTTATTCCTCAGGTAGCCGACGTGAGGCCGCTGTCATTATCTCAGTTTGATTGGCTTCTCAGCGTACCAGCGCCATCATGCTGATAAGGTAAACAAGGTTGTTTTTTTTTATTTCATATGTATGTATAACATAGTGAAATCACATCCAGCAGTCGGGGTAAAGATGCTAGTTTTCTAGGCAATAGTTCCATTATTTTGTCCCACCTCCCTGCCTTTCTCCGCTTCCCGACAGCCAGATCATCTGCCACAGCCTGATTGGTTATGCACAAATACTGTATTAGACTATATATATATGTACTATATATTAAACAGATGCCAACTTCTTACCATATAATTCAAAGTCTGTAATGGGCGACAGGACAGCTCCACATTTCACAGGCGACTCCTCGCCACTGACCAACAAGCTGGTCACATACCCGCCGTACACCTGAAGCAAAACAGACACAGCAGTTAAAATAATAACTAGGACTGCACGCAGTCATGATAGGGCCCTCGCGTCCCCCATGCAACTCGGGGGAGGGTGCAAATTGCCAAAATGGATGCCAATATTCTAAAATGGCCGACTTCCTGTGGAGTCGAGGCTATGGTTACGGTTGACTTTTTTGTTCATCTTGGTCTATAACATCTTCCAACCAAGTTTCGGGAAATTCGGTGGAACTCAAATAATAATAATGATTATAATGATTTATATAACAAAGAAAAAAAAGTGTCGTTAAGGATTAGGAACTATCTCTCGTACAATTTCTCAGTGGATATTATTTAAAACGTCTCTCTTGCATTAAAATCACTTCCAAAAGGCCCAATCTGTGGTGACACAGTATGTTCACACCTGTTTCCTCTGGTTGAAACAGGTGTTTTCACATTATCGCCACTGAACAGCTAAAGCTATCCTTACCTTCCCAAAAGCCCCAACTCTGGTTCCGTCAACATAGGGCTCTTTCAAAATAAGACTGCAATAGATCAAAAAATTGTTTTTAATTAGGCGCACAATATTTATCCACATTTATCTACAGTATTTAGATTCTAGAAGTGAGGAAATACATACTTCTTTTAACTTTATATCACAATTTTTGAATTTCCCCTGTTTAATTGCTTTCATATATTTTTTTCAGCACAGCATATCAGCAATCTGATTAAATTATTATTGGTTTTTTATTTTCATCAACTTTATAAACAAATCTGAGCAAAGTATTACTTTGTGAAAATTGGACATACTTCAATACATCCAAAGTTCACTTGGCTCATTTTTATGAAAAAATATAAAAGAAAAACTGTGTATTTTGTGTAGGTAAATAAAATTCTCCATTTAACTCTGCTCAAATTAGACTTTTTTCAGCATCCAAACAGCTGTTCATCACCAGTTTCCTCTGTTTATTTCAGTTTTGACGCCACACATACTTGAGTGCATCCTTCTGGTCCTGTTCCTCGTACACGCCCAGTTTCTTCTGGACGCGGTGCAGCAGGTTGGTTCCCTGGAAGCCGCTTCCTCGTCCGTCGCAGCGCACCACGATGGCGCCGAAGCTGCTCACCAGCACCGTGGCCCAGTCCATCAGGAACTGCTCCGACACCATCTGACCACCGGGTGTCCCATCGCTGCACATGAGCAACCACAGACGAGCACAAATGAAAAGCAAAAGCAAAAATGACATTTAAATCCAGTTTTCGATACTTTGCCATTGACGAGGACGAGGATTTCCTTGTGTAGTATTTTGGACTTCGAATGGATGGAATGGAAACGGGGAACAGACAAACTAAAGAGGTCTTTTACTTTGAAGAGACGGAGCACTGACGGAGCGGAGATTCACCAGCTGTAGTGGGACGTAGAATCTTACTTAAAAAGATATCTTAAAACAAAAAAAAAAGATCTGCTCAGTGGTAGAAATTATAATGTGTATGTAATAGTACCAAACTTGCTGCCATCTGCTGGATAATTCATGTCCTTTAGAAACCCTGCTTCAAAACCCTGAGAGTTTTTAGTATCCTCATATAGTGTGAATCGTAGTGTCGCTGTGAAAACGTGCCCATACTCACACGAGCAGCAGCAGCGGGTAGTGTGACGTTTCCATGAAGCCTGCAGGTTTGAGGATCTGCATGGACAAGGCTGGAACACAGACACACTGCAAGGTTAGACAGACAGACAGACAGACAGATAGACGACTTTATTGATCCCTTTGGGAGGTTCCCTCGGGGAAATTAACATTATCGGGTTATTATCGTTATCGAAAAGTCTGTTTGATTGCTCGTCTGCTTTCGTTTGACCATCCTTTTGTGTGAAATATGCGACGCGTCTGTCACAGTTCAGTCACCCTCATCCCCTGCAATCAGCCCAGCATGTATTCACCAACCCCACAGTCATCCTCCCGTTACAATATCATAAATATTAAGTCAAAGGCTTCTCTCACATGTACTGTTTTTTCCTTTTTAAGTTTGTTTTTCTTGTTAACAAACAGGATATTTGTGCCACGTACTGTAGTCGTCCATGTTGATCTCCTTGTATTCCACTGTGGGCATCTGCATGGAGTCCAAAGTCAGCCTTAAGTTCTCGTTGCTCTCCAGTTGGTCAACTTCTGAAATACCTACACACGCACATACACAAAAAAACACCAGTCATTGAGTCCATGTTTACAGTTCCAAGCTTGAGAATCAGAGATGGCTGACTACCCCATTTACATACTATACTATGATTTTTTTTGACCCATTTTGAACGGCATACTATACTATGACTTTTTGTCTCATTTTGGACAACATACTAAAATATGACTTTTTTGAATGATTTTGGACGACATACTATACTATGACTTTTCTGAACGATTTTGGACGACATACTATACTATGACTTTTTTGACCGATTTAGGATGACATGCCATACTATGACTTTTTTGATTGATTTTGAACGACATACTATAGTATGACTTTTTAGTCTCATTTCGGACGACATACTATACTATGACTTTTCGGAGTGATTTTGGATGACATACTATACTATGACTTTTTTGACAGATTTTGGACGACATACTATAGTATGACTTTTTTGTCTCATTTTGGACGAAATACTACACTATGACTTTTTTGAGTGATTTTGGACAACATACTATACTTTTCTGTCTCATTTTGGACGACATACTATACTATGACTTTTTTAGTCTCATTTTGGACGACATACTATACTATGACTTTTTTGTCTCATTTTGGACAACATACTAAAATATGACTTTTTTGACTGATTTTGGACGACATACTATACTATGACTTTTTTGAACGATTTTGGACGACATACTATACTATGACTTTTTTGACCGATTTAGGATGACATGCCATACTATGACTTTTTTGATTGATTTTGAACGACATACTATAGTATGACTTTTTAGTCTCTCATTTCGGACGACATACTATACTATGACTTTTCGGAGTGATTTTGGATGACATACTATACTATGACTTTTTTGACAGATTTTGGACGACATACTATAGTATGACTTTTTTGTCTCATTTTGGACGACATACTACACTAAATTCTACACAAAATCTACTTATATTTCCAAAATCTATTTATAATTCCTAAATCTATTTATAATTCCTAAATCTATTTATAATTCCAAAATCTACTTATAATTCAAACATTTACTTCTAATTTCAAAATCTACTTATAGTACAAAAATCTACTTATATTTCCAAAATCTATTTATAATTCAAACATTTACTTATAATTCCAAAATCTTATATTTCCAAAATCTATTTATAATTCAAAGATTTACTTATAATTCCAAAATCTTATATTTCTAAAATCTATTTATAATTCAAACATTTACTTATAGGGTTCACACGGTAGTATAGTGGTTAGCACTCTCGCTGCAAGGCTCCTCTGCATGGAGTTTGCATGTTCTCCCCGTGTGTGCGTGGGTTCTCTCCGGGTACTCCGGCTTCCTCCCACAGTCCAAAAACATGCAATGTGGGGAATAGGTAAATTGGACACTCTAAATTGACCGTAGGAGTGAGTGTGAGAGTGAATGGTTGTTTGTCTCTATCTGTGTGTGGCCCTGCGATGGACTGGCGAACTGTCCAGGGTGTACCCCGCCTATCGCCCGATGTAGCTGAGATTGGCACAGCACCCCCCGCGACCCTCTGGTGGAGGATAAAGCGGTTAGATACTGACTGACTGACTGACATTTACTTATAGTTCCAAATTCCACTGATTGGTCAGAGGGTGTCGCACCGGCGTCACCACTGTCCCACTACGGTGGCCTGGAAGTGCAAACCAGTATTAAAACATGTGCAAACCCTTTGACACCTTTACAAAAGATAAGAACCTTGAGGCTGCATTTTTAAGATTCCCAGTTTCAAGAAAGAAACAAAAGAAAGAGTTTGATGTCGACTCATGTGCAGACCACAACAAAATACTTGAAGCTGAGTGTCTCACTGAGTACATGACAAACACTTCTCACATATTCTGGCGGACGTCTTCTTCGTTTTGTTCTCGTGCTTCAGGCCTTTCCTTGCGTTGAAAAGTCCCCTCTGCTGTTCATCAGAATAATCCCTGGGATTACAGCGCGGCTGTCAGACAGGAGGTGTGGCACCTCGTGAACTTTTATTGAAAAACGACGATGAGTTGCTCTCACGTTTGTGAAAGTAGGAGTTTAACCAGTAGAGATGAGATCTCCTCCACACATGCAAGAAAACAATATGATAGATATGACAGTTTTTAAATGAGGAAAAGTCCTTCACACTGACGGTGAATAAATAAAACCGCAGAAATCTGGCAACCGCAGGCTTTGTCCTGAGAGAAATGGAGAGCAAATGAAAAAAAGTCAGGCAAACAATTCTGAGGTGAATTTAACAAACAAAATAGAAGTGACGATAATTCAGTGATGTTTAAAAAAGTAATAGTGTGGATGTATAGTAGCCTAGTTTTCTGAATAAAACTCTAAGATTTAAGGGTCTTTTTCTCCGAATTCTGAGATTTAAGTCAGAATTCACAATTATTTCCCCCTGTAATCTGAGATTTAAATTAGAATTTACAATTATTTTGTCCTGATTTCAGAGATTTAAATTAGATTTTACAATTATTTTGCCCTGATTTCTGAGATTTAAGTCAGAATCCCGAGTCTTTCTTAGAATTCGTCGGACACAAGTATCAAAGTGAATAATGCTGTAGATCAGTTAAAAAGACTTTAAAAAAAAAGGAAAACATGCGTTAATCTCCAAAATTCAGCAAAGGAAATGTCTAAAATGTCAATATTTCATAGAAGAGTCTGGTGTATTTAGCGACAGCACTGCCCAAATCACGACCATTTTCAGTGGTATTTCAGTTCAGTGTCTGTGTCAGACAGAGTCTGATTTCAATTTAGAATTCAAATCTTTTTAAATCGACTGATTCTAAGGATTCAGTTACAGGCAACACAACTGCTTTACAAGTTACTAGCTGCATTAGAATCCTTGGTCTTTTTCTCAGAATTCTTAATGTGGCGATGGGCGTAAAGTTAAATAAAGCACACGCAGACAAACATCATAGATTGTTTAACATCACCCCCTCAGTTTCTTTGTTCCTTTGTGCTTTAAAGGTTTTGTTCCATCATCCACAAACACTTCCAGGTCCTCATCGTTGAGAGGGAAACACTCGAACACACACGTGTTTCATCCCAGTCATTGTGCTCGGTGTCTGTCCTTGCGTCGTGTGCTGGACATGTTATTGGCTCTGCCATTTGAAAAGGAAACAATGCTTGTAAAAATTAGAGTTAAGGTTTTTTATTGTTTTAATTTCGTTTCACTGTATTAGTTTTGCTATTACAAACACCCAGTGTTAAAAATGACACTTTCTTTTTCTGCACCAAATCCCATAGGAAAAAAAATCATAATTTTTAGCTCACAGCGAGCACAGGAGCTGCTGGTCGACTGCCGCTTTGTTTGGAACATTTGTACCACTTAGGTTCATCCAAACGAAGGATTTTGTATGCAAAAGTCAAAATTATTTGAAATGACTGAAAATCGCCGGTTTTTGCTATGTACTTTCTTTAACTGACTTATAAACAGATTATCTAGTTTTGAAAAGCCATAAAAAACAATTTGGAGCAGCGTTTTTAGTTTTAATTTAAAGTGTAGATGTACTTGTCTTTTCAACACAAGTGTACTTATTTATTGTGCATTATTCTGTATATAGTGTAGCTATTTTAAAGGTACTGTGTATCGCCATTTTACTTTTATTTAGACGCAGGTTTCATATGTCTGATGATTGTAAG
Source organism: Solea senegalensis (assembly GCF_019176455.1). NCBI lineage: Eukaryota > Metazoa > Chordata > Actinopteri > Pleuronectiformes > Soleidae > Solea > Solea senegalensis. Next base: position 32,301,420 of record NC_058021.1, on the reverse strand, counting down.
TGACAAACCTAATCAAAATAGCTTTTTAGACTTCTTTAAGCACGTCTCAGATGCAGTTTATGTATAATAATCTAAATAAACAAAATAAATTCTCTTTATTTCTATTATTAGGAGTATTATTGTATTTCTTATACATAAAATGTTTTTAATGAAGAAATGACTCTGAAGTATTTTAAATTTAAATTTAAAATCTTAAGATGGATGGGGGGATTCTAAAAGGAACACAGGAATGAAAACTACTCTTTTTTTTAAACTTTTATATGATATTTTTTCAGCTTTTCTTCACATAATTAAATCTGCTTTAATCTCCTCTGATCCCCAAATCTTTTATTTATCATTTATTTATTTGTATTTTTAAAACATCAAAAACCCCAAAAGCAAACCTCATCAACTTGTTAATAAAACAAAAGTTTGGCCTTGGAAATTCGGACATCAGTGATCTGTGTGGAAACAAATGGATATTTTCTTTTGTTTTGTTCTTGTTTTTTTAACTTATAAGGAAGATCATCACCGATGACATGGTATAAGGATATTCTCCTCAGATGCAGAGCAACATTTAAAATTCACTCAAATATTCGGAGAATCCACCCTATGCCACTCAATATCAATGGATATTATTCAAGGTGAAGTTTGTCTGTGCACAAAGTTTCGAAAAACACTTGAGCATTTGTGAACGGTGTTTGAGAAGAGAAAAAATGCTGCATAATTTAAATGTTTGAAGAGTTAAAATGGACTAAAGAAACAGGTGAATTATGCACAAAAGGCCTTTAGAATGACTCACAGCTGAAGCCTCGAAGATAATGCTTCAAATACATCACACTTGAAAACCCTTAAGAGTTTCCAAATGAGCCAAACATGTGCGTTTGCAGCATCAGCTTGTTATTCATTCGTGGCTAAAACGTTAACAAAAACCCACTGTGAATTATTCATGGGTTCATCCACACGTGTGAATTTAACTAAAGGGGGGGAAAGAGAAAGAGTGAGTGAACTCCAGTTTCTGAACAAAGACACACGAGAACGAGTTTTAGGCAGCGAGGAGACAAAAGGTGGTCAAAAGTGTGGGATCACTACAAACTACACAACCTACAGTGTGTTCATTGTAAACTAGAAAATTCTGCGGCCAATTTTGGGTGGATTGAACCTTTAAAAGTATTTAGACAAAGTGGTATTTTTGTGGCATCAACCATGGAGAGGGTGACTCACAAGCCCCTCCCCCTCCCAACACCTGCTTCCAACTGTCCAAAACCGGTGAGAAACAGAGAAAACATGTTTTAAAGTTGTCATATTTCAATATTTCATGACACAGATTCAATTTTGGTTTGTGAGCGTCAGGAGGCTTTCAGGAGCTCCAACATTTAAAATTTGTGAAAAACGCGTGGGAATTGACAGAGAAATTACAAATTTAAAATCACCCACGTCTTGATTTTTTTAAAAAAATCCAAAGCTGAGTTTTAACATGGGACTGTTTAAAAACTTCGACTTAGGTGAGAAAGGTCACAAGTCGTGTGACCCGTTTAAAGTTTCAACCACGTCTCTACGTTAAAGTATGACGACACTGTGAGGATCAAAATTGGGCTTGCGATTTCTGTCTCCATGGTTACTCAAAGCGCTTATAAAAGTTATAGCACACCATTCCCGTGCGTTACTTTTATGTGCACGCTTCAAGTCGCGTTACAGCGCCACATACAGGCCTGGCATGTTTACTACAGCATTTTAAGAATGAAAAGAAAAAAATATCAAATAAGAAAAAGATCTGTTCCCACAGTTTGGGTGAAGTCATTGGAAAGATTCTGAGACATCAAGATTTACTTGTGACATGATTTAATTGACGTTACATAAGCAATAAACAAAATGACACCAGGAGACGACAAAACACGACGACTAAAAGGCAGAAGAAACACTGAGACAACTCAAAAACAGTCTACACTTCTCCCTCATGACACGATGAAATATCCCTTTAATGGCTCTCCTAACAGAGGGTGTAGTTGTTGCAGAGATTAAATAAGAACTCTAAATCACATTACCATAAACAGAACTTTGATACGCGACATGTGAAAGCCTCCAATATCAGGCATGAAAACAGACAAAAGTGTTGACCCACTTTTTCAACGGAGTTGACACTAAAAAACCAAAGTAATCCTGCCGACAGTACACACAAAACACACTCACTGACCTGTTTCCACGGAAAAATAAACACACAAGAGCCCCGAAAACACTTTCTCTTCAATCCAATTTAAAAAAACAACAAAAAAAAAACCTTCATCACATTTTTGTAATTGAATTCCTGGGGCAGAGCTAATTCTAATTTCACATCTCTTTCTCCATGCAGCTTTTTGTCTAATAAAGTGCAATCGTGCTTATTATCTGCATTCTGTAGCTAAACGTGCTAATGCTAACGCTCGCAGTTGTCCCCGAACACTGACAAATGCAAAATGGAGGAAATGTCTAGCATGTATAGCATGTGTCTCTGTATTTTGCTGAATTGGACAGGATTTTTGTTATAAAACTCTCAAGCACTTCCTATTACATTTGTTGAACGGGTTTTCAGCCTCGTTTTTGAGTCATTAATGGAGGACACACCAAAAACAAAGTGAACAATTGCAACACCGAAGCATCTGAAGTGGTGTGTACACAATTTAGTATTTCTGGTGACTTTGCTGACCACTGTTCTACACCATGAGCACTGTTTCGGACAGGATTAGTTTCACATGGGTAGGTGGAGTAATGTAATTTTTGTGTCATCGCTGTCACCTCCTGTCGTCGTGTGTGTACAACATGAACAATCGTATAAATATTAACTGACGAGCCATACAGCTGAGGGCTACGACATAGTGAGGTGCTTACAGTATGTAACTACAGGCACTTACCTAAATCAATCACAAGTCACACGCCTCTGAAAAGCTGCTTCCGACCAGCTTTTGGTTTCAGAATCACGTTCGTCACACTGTGCGACTGAAAACACCCAAGGTTTGCCAAAGACTGAAGAAACTGTGCTTCTTCTTTACACGCCTCCGTGCTTGAAAATCTGCGGAAAACTACTTGTAAAACAGGATACGATGGAATATTTAAACATGTATGTATGACGGAGTATTAGAGCCAAACTGAAGAGAAAAACAATGTAAGAATATTACAACTTTGTTCATATAAGATTACAACTTTATTCTGGCAAGATTACGACTTTATTCTGGCAAGATTACGACTTTATTCTAGAAAGATCATGACTTTATTCTCATAATATTAAGTTATTTTAGAAAGATTACGGCTTTATTTTCGTAATATTACGACTTCACTCTCAAAGAAAGTAAAAAATGTCTTCAATTTGGCTCTAATACGCCATAGTATGCATGAGATTAGGATTATCTGGGGTCATTGTTCTGGACCTTTTTACGCGAGGTTAAAGTCGCTGTAATCTTTGCTGACAGCGTCCGGTGATGAGTCCTGACATGACACATTCGGACAGAACTAAAATCACAGAGAAGCTGTGGCGATAATTACTTTACCCACCTTTCCATGTATAGCTAATCCCGTCCAAATAGGGCTATAGATGTTAAAGTAATAAACAAATCTGAGGACCCTGATGTCAGATGAGTTACGCGAGACTATCTAATTGAGAATGTAGCTTTCAACCCTGCTGTTCTTCAGTCTGAATAATACAAGCACATTCTAATGGCAGAAGCCTGTAATGTGAACAGTACAGCATGTGTTTAGCATGTTTCATCTTCATGTTCTCCCTCAGCTGTGTCTCCAGGACGTCACTTAAAAAGCATTAAACCAGCGTCTTCTGTGCGTCCCTCTTTGCCGGCCATGTTCCCGGGACAAAAACCCCCCACGTCTTGTATTCCAAGACTCTCACTGTCTTGGCTCGTTGTCTCCTCCTCTAAACGTTCAGCTCCCGTTGTTGTCGACTCTCCTGCTCTTATTCCCTGTAGTGAGCCACCAGGATCAGTTTAGGTCTGGAGCAGTGAGCGGCGGGGGAGTGGGAGGTGGCGGCAGCAGCGGTGGCGCAGTCTCGGTACGCTGGAGCCGTGCGATCTGCGCTTTGGGCAGAGTTTGGCAGAGACAGGGCAGAGGACTGAGCCTGGGCCGACGCGTGGTTTCCCTTTTCCCGGCGGACAGTGCGGAGCGTCCTGGTCGCCCGGGAGAACGTTTTAACACTGGAGCCTCGTTCAGGGACGGAGCAGCTGAGGAACGCTCGGAAACACCTGTAGAACTACACACACACACACACACACACACACACAGTGATGGTTGTCATAGAGAATTTGGAACTATAAGTAGATTTTGGAACCATAATTGGGATTTTTAAGTCTTTTTAACTGATCTAAAGTTCAGCATTGCCACATTTTAGTATCAGCTCAGTTCACTTGGAACCTCGCCAGAGCAGATACTAAAAAAAAGAGAAGAGCTGCGCCGTTTTAGACCTGTACAGTGAAAAAGCTCCATCATATTTCAGCTCATAAATCTCCTCACGCACACACAGAGACATGGACAAACATCAGATATTGTTCAGTTCGGAGTGCGGCGAGCAGTGAGCAGCCCTGGATAAACGTAGTGTACTTAGTATACTCTCCACTTCCACACGTATACTTTAAGTCTACTACATTTCCCCAGGGCGCTGCAGATAAAACACACGGACACCCTTCACGGCGCCCGGCGACCCCACGGGAAGGACTTATTACATCATCACAGCGCAGAGTAGCTCTCTCCTCAAAGCTTTGTCTCTATCGGTTAAACGGAGAAGGAAAAAGTGACGTGATTTGACAAATGAGTGCGAGACACGTTTGCTCAGCTGCCTCGCAATTTATCATAGATGAGCCAATTAATTTGTTACCCCCGAGGAAATTTCAGCAGCCTGTTTTTAAAATTAGCCCACCCCCTTTTCACATGTTAATCCCAGTGTAATAATCTACTGTAGGACTGTTTTTGCAGCAAGCAGCTGAAAACCCACAGAGGGAACGAGAAAAGGTGGAAAGTGTGAAGGACAAACGGGAGACATCTGAGGGGACGGAGGGTGGAAAATAAACACAAGTCATGAGGGATTAGATTAAAATGAGACACAGATCTTAAGCATTTTAAGACTGAGGAGAGACACAATCCTCACCTGCCACTTCATCGCTCTGTGTGTCTGTACAGCAAACATGAATATGACAGTGCTGTGTTGCTGTGTTTGTGTGCATTAATACGAGCATACATAATGCATTTTCCATTCTGAAACAAATGTTGGGAGGGTGAAATAAATGCTTTCAGGTTAAGTTGAAGAGAGGGGGGGGAAAAAGTGGGCATAAGGTACAGTGTGGATGAAGATTTCATTTCACGCAGCCACTCAATGTTTCATGTCTCACGTCCGACGAGAAGCTCAAACAATAAATAATAAAAAAGGAGCAGAGGTATCAGGGGTGACGTGGTACAGGCCCACGTTCGAGACCAGAATGAATAACTTGATATAATTACAGCAGCTGGTGAATAAAATACAGACAAATATAAAAGAAAAATACTCACTTCAAACAGATAAATAAAAGATTTACAGTTCTCTTAGAGAATTAGTCAGAATTGTAACTTCTTTTCTCAGACGTCTGACTTTTTTATCTCGGAATTCTGACTTTTTAATCTCAGAATTCTGACTTTTTAATCTCAGATTTCTGATTTTTTTATCTAATCTCAGAATTCATGCTGGTTTTTTTTGTTTTTTTTACTTCTCTGTACATGTGGCACTAATACTCATAGTCATTCAATTATTTACAGGAGTTACAGGTTAATTAAACTACACTAAATGTCCTCCTGTTTTTTGCAATTTCTCTACAAATGAATCCCCTCTTCATCCTGCTAAAAAAAAAAATAAAGTTTACTCACTGTACATCTGAGCTGACTGCAACTATTTAAAAGGTAGAAGAGGCAGGAAGTGTCATAGAAAAAGCTTTATTTCATTACAGTGGGAAAAAGTCTGAGATATGAAGGCACTTTTAAAAGAAGGGTTAGGTCTTTCACAACTGTTTGAATGTGTGGTGGCTTCGTGTTTTTGTATTTTTAAGATTTTTGCCAAAAAAATGTAGATAAATTATTAGAACTATAAAGTACAGAGCCAAAGGCCAAGGGGTTTTAATATTGGCTATGATGTAAAAAAAAAAAGTTCAAAGATGTGATAAAATAATGCACATAAACAATAATAGTTACCACTTTTCCAACATGTTTTCGACAGAAACACATGGTGGAAAAGGAGAAAAAGTCAAAAATCCTCTGCTGCTAAAATTAATGGACGGATGAAGCGAATATGAACATAACCGATGAGTGTCAGAAACTTCTTGGAACGCACCAATAGCGATATCAATATGCTGCCACTGTGATTACACGTCACCATCAAAGCTAAAGTCACTTTTTCTTATTTGATTTTGCCTGAAATGCTTGATGTCCACATTAACACTCACACCACAACATCTTCTGTCGTTTCCCATTAGCAGAACTGGGGGTACTTTGAGGTAGGAGGAGGCAAAAAAAGAAAAAGCACCGACACCTGTTGTTGAATCTGTGCAGCGCTTGAAGTCTTCAACTCGCCTCAACACGCTGCTGCCATAGTTATGGGCTGGGAGGAACTGAAGACTGAAAGCGCCACACAGTGTGGGTGGGGCTCTGCAGAGTTTCTGTCCACGGCCCTGGAAAAAAAAAAAACTAATTCGGCAGTTTTATCATCAGTCGCACAGTTGCTCTACAGGAACAGAGACACAAACACACCAATAAAAATACAGGAAGAGAGAGATAAAAGAGTAAACGTGTGAGAAAAAAGAAAGGTCAGAGCCACTGTGTGTTCGACGTCATATGCTAATCATAATCAAAGCTATGTTAACCTTTTAAAAAGATTAAAAAGGGAACTCCTGCTCCCTCCTTCTTCGTCCTGGTGCCCTTCTCGCTTTCATCTTTGTGTCCTTTAGTGTTTACTTTCCTGACTCTTCTGTTAATTCCTCCCCTGCTTCACTTCTCCTTGTAAAAACTAACAGGCTGTTTTTATTTGTGCTATGGTATGGACACATTAAAGAAGCTAAAAAAGTCATAATAAAATAGAATAGTGTGATTTTTGTATTGATTCTTTGAAACTCTTGTGGACAACCTATGGGAAATATCCTTGGGTGTAATTTTTGACTCTTTCCTCGTTCCTCTCCTCTTACTAATAATATTTTTTATTGTTCATTTATGTATTATTGCTATTTTTTACTTTATGGGTCAATTGCCCTGGCCCCATGACAACCATTAAATTATCGGCAGTAATAATTGTTCAAAATAGACCCATATCTAGGAAAGAATTATCTAATTTTTGAGTTGCATTAAACTTTCTTCAAAATTGTCCTTGAAATAGTTGTCAAGTATACCCTAGACTTTTTTTTTTATCAGAATTCATGCCATCAATGACTTTTTGTTTACATCTACACCCCCACACCAACACGAGAATGGTTTGGCCACTGACACAACGTTTGACGGCGTTTGAGTTCTTTTAGTGTGCTTGAGTGAACTGTCAAAATGTCCGGTCCGCACACTTCCAAAGCGCAGAGGATACGAGAGAAGAGAAGAGGTGAAGATGACGGTGGACCAAGTGCAGCAGGGGGGAGGTGTGCCGCGCAGTAACGTCAATCTAGAGCGAGGTAAGAAACAACGCAGAGAAAGAAATGAATGGGGTAAAAAAAATTTGATAGGGACTGAATAATATATAGCAGCTCAAAAAAAGACCTTATTATATAGCATGATGTTCTCCTATGAAGTAAAGAAAAAGTGCACTAAATTCCACAGAGGGGGTGAAAAAAGAAGGAAATTTTCAACTGCAATACATTTTACACACTGTACCTTTAACTCCAACCTCTCCATTTGGCTTTAACGGTCCAGTGACTGCAGTTGTTTTAACACCAGGTGCCTCCGTTTGGAAAGTTTAGAGCCAATTAAGTCAAAAAGAGCAGTGTTCACACACAGCGACGACATCCTTGTCAAACTGAAGATGTTCGACTCAAAGCTCTCGTTTATGTTTATCTCATTTAACAGTTGCACATAAGATAAATCTAATTAACGCCTCAGTATTTCAAAAATAACGAGACAACGCTCGCGCGTTCGTCCTTGTCCAATTGTGCAGCTGCCACAACATGAGTGTGTACACATTCTTTTAAGATTGAAATCGACTGAAGTTCAGCATTATAAGACTAATCTACTGAGCGACTTATTTATGTTTAAAGGTGACATCGAATGCTTGTATCACACATATATGTTAGTTATGGAGGTCTACTTACATATATTAACTTGTTTTCATGGTTAAAAACCTCCTAGTCGCTGCAAACGAGCCGATCAAAATATCTCCTCACTGACGCCCTCGTCAGCCGCGCTGTTTCAGACCAAAACCACACCCCCAGAACATAGACTGTGTTGTGATTAGCCAGCCAACAAGAGCTTTCCCACTGTGCTGTGATTGGCCAGGTACCTGGAAGTGACGTAATTGGTAGGCCAGCTCTCAGATACACAGCTCCCCCTCTGGCACAGTGGATGCTCTGCATCTCAGCAGCTACAACGAGAGCAGTTCTTCTTCTGCGGTTGAATGTACGCAACCGGATGTGCCCGGACTAATGCCCGCACCAGGAGGCGCTACGGTGGTGAGAGGAGTGGTGAGGATTTCTGATGACGACATCAAATTACGGAAGTGCCAATATCTTCGCAGAGCCCAGGAAAACAATACAACACTATTTTCTCAGTAGTGGCTAAACTGTTTGTTCTGAAACTTTTGGGTTTCATAAACGAGGTAATGACGCAGATACACACACAAACGCAGCGTTAATTGGAGCTTCCGGTCTATGTCGTCTTTAAAAGTGCGTGGAAGTTGGTGTCCCTGAATGACAGTGACGTTCATTAGACGTTCACGGGAGGTGGAGGCTGTCACACAGTTACGGCACTGTGATAATAATAATGTTGCGTGTACGTGTGTGTGTGTGTTTGATGTCTGAAGGTGTTAATGAGGAGGCAGCAGATGAAGACAAGAAATCTCCCACCGAGTGAAGTTTACATAACTATAGTCAAAAAGGGCCTGGGTGTGTGATTATGAATTTTAATAAGGCAGCACATAGGATTTGTTGCTGTCCGATATGATCATAAATTATGCAGGAAAACACACGTAAAATCAAAAATCCATCGCAAAACTTTACAGGACTAAAGACCGGTTAAACAAGCATTCTATATTTTATGTTGATCTATTATTGCCCATTTATTGATTTGATTCAGTACAAAGGAGATGGCAAATATGAGTTTAAAAGGTTGTTGTGTTGTGTGTCTGTAAAAACAGTCAAACTATGGAACAATCTGGACGACAAAGTGAAGACGTGTGACGACATTTACAGTTTCAAGAGAAAAATAGAGTGATTGATGACGAAAGTTGTTGAAAATGGAGAAAAAAGGGCGGGGAAAGTTAGATTAATGTCATATAGATGAAATTAATCTATTTGTTTCTTATCAAAAAAAAGTGAATGCAGCATGTGGTAGAAAACCATAAAAGCATATTTTAAGATCCCATGCTTACTTATGAATAAATAGGGCTGCAACAATGAATCTATATTAAATTAATTAATCATCAACTATTTTGATTAGCAATAAATCAGTTTGAGTATAAAAAAAGCTTCTTACATGTGAATATTTTCTGGTTTCGTTGCTCCATAAAACAAAGAAATCTTTAAAACGGAATCATTTTTGGTTTGTGGATAAAATAAGTTAATTTCAAGATTACAAGTAACCTTCTCTGAGATTTTATGACAAAACAACAATATTACTCGATAATAAAAAAAAAAAATTGCTAGTTGCAGCCCTACTTGTAAATATAATATAGAGTGTATATTAGGACTGTGTATTGACAAGAATATAATGTAAAGTAAAAAACAGCAATAATAGAGGAATGAACAATAAAAAATATTATTAGTGAGAGGGAACTAGGAAAGAGTCAAAAAGTACACTCAAGAATATTTCCCCAAGTGTTTCAAAGAATCAATAGATCACACACCATTATAGTATATTATATTACATTATATTATATTATATCCTGAGTGTCCCCCATGACCCTCATGTGAAGGATAAAGTGGTAGAAGACAAATATTATATTAAAGAAATTATATTGCAATAAGATTTAAAAAAAAAAGAAAAAGGGCTGTGGCCACCTGTTTCATAATAAGGAGCACTTGACATGAGGAATATGGAAGACACTTGGTTAAATTTATTTTTAAAACACACAGCTGCTGCTTTGCCAGAACGTGTTAAGAGTGAGAAAAAGAAAAGCGGCAGGCGACACATGAATGCTCGCTCAGAAAGGCAGAGAATCTGTGACAGAGGACGTGCGAAGAGACGATCATCTCACCTGTTTGTTCATGAATATGTAAATAAACGGGTTGATGACGGTGGAGAACTTGGCCAGCAGCGACGGCGTGATGCTCGCCTCGGGGGTCAAGAGGTGATGGGAGCCGAAGGTGGAGAGCAGCGCGGCGATGCCGTAAGGCAGCCAGCAGAGCAGGTAGCACACCACCATGGTGACGACCATCACCAGCACCCGTTGCTCCCGGTGACGTGCCACCATAGAACTCCGCACCTGGGCCGGCAGAGACAGAGAAACATGAGTGGACACAAGGCCATGATTTATTCATCTATAACATTCAAATGACTTCACACACATCTGTTTAAGTGCATCAGCTCCACTCCCCTCTCTGTATATCTCATTGTAGCAGCATTTAGATGTTGAGTGACCTGGTGGTACCCCCCCTGCTGCACACAGGAAATGATTTGCTTAATGACAAGACGGCAAAAGTTGGGCTAGTAAGTGAGCCGGCTGAAAACAGATTCAGATTATGACTGAAAACACAAATAAGTGTCCAAGTAAAGACAGCCCTCTTCTTGTCCCCACCTGCCCCTGTATACATACAAACGCTCCCTCAGTCAGGTCTGATAGTTTTGCAGGTGCAGAATCCAATCCAATTTTATTTATAAAGCACATGTGTGAACCGCACTGTGGACAGAAGTGCAACAATAAGAGGCCTAAAAGAAACACGTAAAAGCCAATAAAAGAAGCATTTAAAAACAATAATACATAAGAAAAACAAGCTAAAACACATATAAGAAACAACCCACTCTGGGTTAAAAGCCAACGAAAACAGAGAAAGCTCGGTCTCCTCTAAGCTCCAGCATTGATTTTGGGACAAGTAAAAGAAGCTAATCTGCAGATCTTAGTGACTGTGACCGAGGCTGGACCAGATCACAAAGACAGGGAAGGGTGAGATTATGAAGGCATTTAAAAGGTAAATAAAAGAATTTTGAAAAAAATCAATTTGATAACATACAGGGAGCCAGCGCAGGGAAGACAACAGCAGAATAACAACAAAATAAATCACGAAAAAGTTACACACTGTAGCTTTAACCGACACATAAGAGAAATAACGTACACCCGAGAACCACTGGTGGATATTTCCAGGGTTAGAGCTGCTGTTTATGGGTTTGTATGTTGTTTACATACAGTCAACAACGTGATTTATTTGCAGTGTAAAACAAAAGGGAGATATAAGCCTAGATATCTGTGAGAAACTGGAGAACCATGCAAGTGGATACAGTAACTAATGCACATTAAACTGTAGATTAATTACAACCAAAATAAAAAACAAATAACACTGCCTTTGTCCCGCTGTGTGTCTGTATAGATCACAGCACAGCGTGTGCAAAGATTTAATCACAAAAACTGTGGGATTCATATGTGTGTATGTGTGTGTGTATGAGGAAGAATGCCTGCCGGATAAGCAAGGGATTATCCTCCCCTCAGGTAACTTTACACCTGTGCTGCTGAGAGACAACAGTACACACAAAGCCTGCAGAGAGAAGAGAAAAAGAGAATTTTACTCTCTACCCGATTTAAATGTTAACCCTTAAGAGGTCCTTTTAAAAAAAAACTGAATAATTTGTTCCTTATGGCAGAAAATGTCCCCTTCCCAAAAACTGCTGTAAAAATATTGCTGGTCAGTGTAAACATACTGGCCTTAATGGGCTAGAAAATATATATAAAATATAATTACTATTTGATATGTATATTTCAGGCTGAAGTAGTTTTAAAAGATTACTAGGAACAAATGAGTAAATTAGTGTGTAGCTTTGCCATTTTAGGCTAATTTAAGGAAGTGAGGTGAAAATTAAAATCCTCTGGCAAATTTGAGTTATAGTCATTCAGCACAGGCAAAATGGCTGAACAATAAAAAACGGAATGGCAAGAAATGGCCCGAGGAACTCATAAAGGTTCATCACATTTCCTTGTCTTTGGTGGAATTTGCAATTAAGTACAATTTAATCCTGATAAACATATTCACTCACTGTTAGATTATCTCAGCAAAACTACAGGAGGAGTTGCCAGTTCACTTACCGAGTTGATTATCTACAATTCTTGCAAAAGACGCTTGCTCTAATGAGCTGAATTTTACATTTATTAGTTTTGATAATTAGGATGATAACAGCCTGAACTGAATCACCACCAGTCATGGATTGTGTGAGTTGCTAGACTGCAGTGTAAACAGCCTCCAGTAAAAACATGAAGCACTTGCCAACGCAAAACAAATACATGCAAAATAAGGCAAGGCGAGTTTATTTGTATAGCGCCATTCTTACACAAGGCAATTCATAGTGCTTTACAGAAGGAAGTAAATAAATAGGAAATTAAAACCAAATCAATTAAAAAAAAATCAATTATAGAAATAAAAACTGTTTAAAACATTAAAAACCTTTTTTAAATCTGTTCTGTGTTTGCCCTTCTGTTTCCACTGTTTTCCTGTTTTTCCTCCTGTTTTCCAAGAAGTTAAGTGTCATACAACTCCATGTGTCCTCACACAAAGATCTAACATCGAGGCTATCAAAATATTTTTTAATTCAGTACTATCATACTTACTGTACGGGGATTAGATTCAAATTCTGCCTCCTAAATGTCACACATAGGACCTTTAAACTCATCACATGCCAGATGTGGCTTCAGACACTTAAAAGGAATAATCCCACTGTGAGCAGTCAGCGGCCATATAAAGAAGACGCAAGACAGGTGACAAAAATTGAAGTTGGCAGCTGTAACAGGATGCGGCGTTGAGATTTCAAACCTGATTGCAGACTGCTGAGATCAGCTGACGCATTTCACAGCTTCCAAACTCAACCGTGTGAAACGACACCAACTGATATTCCTCCCTTTAGATTGAACATTCACAATGGCCAAAGGCATTCCCGACAATTCTGATCACAGATTAGGGGGCTTTGTTGCTGGAGTCAATCACAATTAGTCACTCAGGAACACGTTTTCCTTCTGGTGTCACATCTCAAATCCACCTTGACGGACTAAAACTGGCTTATACATACACACATACACACATATACACACACACATATGTACATATATATACAAACAGACACGTATATATACATACAGTGGGGCAAAAAAGTATTTAGTATTTGTGCAAGTTCTCCCACTTAAAATGATGACAGAGGTCTGTAATTTTCATCATAGGTACACTTGAACTGTAAAAATCCTGGAAATCACATTGTAGGATTTTTAAAGAATTTATTTGTAAATGATGGTAAAAATAAGTATTTGGTCAATAACAATAAGTTCAACTCAATACTTATATAACCTTTGTTGGCAATGCCAGAGGTCAAACGTTTAATGTAGGTCTTCACCAGGTTTGCACACACTGTAAGCTGGTATTTTGGCCCATTCCTCCATGCAGATCTCGTCTAGAGCAGTGATGTTTTGGGGCTGTCGCCGGGCAATACGGACTTTCAACTCCCTCCACAGATTTTATATATATATATATATATATATACATACACATACACATTTACAGAAACGTACCTGTCTGATGGCAAGCAGCAATTTGCCATAGGAGTAGAGGATGACGCAGAATGGCAGGACCAGGCAGAAGACGAACAGGCAGATGATGTAGGAGATGTTGTTGGGGGTCTGGGTCCTCCAGTCGACCGAGCAGGTGGTGCCGGGGCCCTCGGGTCCGTATTTGCTCCAGCCCAGCAGAGGGGGCATAGTCCAGGCCACAGAGTAAAGCCAGGAGAAGCAGATGCCTCTCAGCACGGGGCGGTAGTCCCTGCCGTCGGCCATGACAGGGGACATCATAGTGCTGTAACGCTCGTAGGAGAGAACAGCCAGGGATATCAGTGAGACGATGCCTGAGGAAGACCGAGAACAAAACAGGTAGTCAGGTGGTTTAACAAGGTAAAATAAAAGTAGACGTGAAGGGGCTTCAACACCGTGAAAACCACATTTTAGCACTTACTGTTGTACAGGGTATAAATAAACATCCAAGATTAATCGTAATTAAAATTCTGATTTCACAAAACTAGATTAGGACAAAGTGCATAATTGTCGTTGATTGTTTGCTTATTAGAATGATTACAAAAAAACTAGTTACAGGATTTTTACAAACCCTTGTGGAGGGATGGGCTATGGTATGATGACAAACTAATAAAAGGTACACTGCGTAAAATGTTTTTTGGTGTAGTTCACCTGACCTTTTCATCCCCAATTTGAAAATTAGCAGCCTTCATTTAGCATCAAAACTCAAAAGATGTTTTAGTTCGTACACTGAGGGCGACCGTAAAAACACAGTGGTCCAATTATGGGGTAATTCAGTGTACACAAACAAATAAGTATAATTTTTGTATCTTCAACTTCTATTTTTCACTTTCTGTAACAATGGACGACAAGATTATATGTAGAGCACAAACAAGTGTAGGAAACATGTGGATTTTGAATTTAATTGGTTTATATACTCACACGGCATACATTCTACTTTTCCTCTTTCCTCTACCACCAGCAGTAGAAACTCCTCAAACTTTCAAATTTCTACATTTTGTGCTCATTAAACCCGGATTTGAGACTCCAGTTGCTATTAGAAAAAATTTAAAAACACAGAGACAATTTCTCTAGAATCATCAACCCTAGATGAAATTAGAATAAGTTTTAACTTATAATATTTGTGACTCAAGAACTGGTAAATGTGAGTTAAAATTAATTTTTTTAATCATTTGGACACAAACTGAAGAGCAGAAGAGTTCAGCGACTGACTGCTAACAACAGGTCAACAGCCTGATATTCAAACTAAACAGAAATTTAATTTCCCCCCCAGACACTGTACTTTTTTTTTTTTTACCTCCATCTACCTGTGCAATTGTCATGCATTAAACTCAAAGTAACCACAAGTCTACATTTCTAATCATTTGAAGAGTTCAATTTGCATGCTATTTATATTAACAGTGCCTCTGAATATGCCTTTGGTTTAAAAAACCAAAACATTATTCATCACATTTTGCCAGAAAAGCTGCAGTTTGTTTTCAGCTAATGAGTTTGCAGAGGTTTCTGAAGACATTTTACTAAGCACAAGTTTTCTTTTTTAATTAAGTTTTGTTGATGGACCTTGTTTTGTTTATGTATCAACCTCATTTAAACCTTAAATTAATGGTGTCCTTGTTTATTATTACACTTTCTTCATTTTTGTAAACATCTCAAGTGCCTTAATTAATCCTCTGGTTGTTTTCATTATTTTTTGTTAGGTTACACAGAGTGAGCACGGTTCCCTGGAGCTGATGGTGACGCCAAAAAAAGAAAATTAAACGATCAATACAATCGCTTTCTATTGATTAATAACATGATTTAAGTGACAAATCAATGCAGTCTTGCACGTGATGACTTACTGCGTGCTAGTTATTATAGCTGATGACATAACCAAACTGTGATGCAACCTGAGCACTGAGATAATCATGGTGTCTAAAGTGGTCACGCAGCTCGTCGTCAAAAAACCAAACACACACACACTGCTGCAGCTGCACAATCTCCTTGGCTGGTTAAATGCTAATTGATGAACACGTGCTACTCGAGTACTTTTTTCATAGTCTTTTGTCAAACATCAGAGCTAATCAGCACATGTGTGCTTGAATGTTGGTCTAGAGCCACTTTGCCGTCACATGAGTCAAATGAGAGAATCAGGCTTTGATAATTACGGCACTTGGATCAACAATTACAGGCACCTGTGCTGTGTTTACTGTGGACAGCTCGCAGGGGTCATGAAATGTGAGCTCAGCCAAGAGTTTTGAGAATAATGTAAATACTTGCTCATGTTAAATAAGCACAAGATATTCCTTTATCGGTCAAAATATATGATTAGCACTTTGTACTGAAATAAGTGAGGTACTTGGAACGTGAGCTTGGAGCAGCGTCACGATGCATTCAAGAAACCTCGTAAATGTCATCACTTCTGCAAACAGACATGTAGTACACTAACTAGTTTGTTTATTTCGGTCACATTTCGTATTCACAAATAAATGCAGGTACATCTGTGTACTTGACAGATTTCAAAGCTTATTTTGCCAACCCTTTGAAGTAATGTTACCTGTCAGTGTGGGATTTATAAAACAAAAACCTATACCCATTACTCCATCTTTATATGTATGTATCAATAGTCAGGATTTTAAATGTTTTTTTGAGTTCAAATAGTGATGTAGATCATTTTAATTCCTCCGTGCAACCAAATGCTTGATGCCACTGCCACCTTGTGATAAAAGATACGTAGAGAAGAGGAGACACTTCCAGTGATACTTTCGCATGACGAGCAGACGCTCCTGCATCTGGGAAGAAGCGCCTATAGTTGGTAGCACTCTGGGAAATCCTGTTCTGGTTGCAATACGACGTACCAAGTCGTCAAATTAGCTGCGAGACACTCGCGAAAACCTGTGACAGTGTGCTCTGAACCTGGTGAAGAATCAGGAAGCGAAGCAGTTTTTTTCCTCACCAGAAGATTGATTCTTCTCTCCGTAGGGATGTGGAAAAGCTTTAAGGTGAAATAAATGACCCAGTCTCTCAGGCCTGATTCAGCACAGGGGTTAATCATCCATCCACTTTTCCTCATTTATTTTCCTTGTCTCCGTCACGCTCACTCTTCATTACCCCTTGTTACTGCTGACACTTCTTCGTCTCCTTCTCGTGTCAAAATGTCTGTTTGCAAAAACTTGTAAAAAGCACCTGCTCTAAATCAGACCACTTCCGTCACACAAGCAGATGAGTTTACATGCGTGTAATCCTGTTACAAACAGCTCTCCAGAGTAACCTGATTTCTTCCAAGACACATCAATAAAAAAGAAAAAAAATTTGATTTGTGTAATGAGATAAGGGGATTAGCCAAACCAGATTTTCTGCAGCGGGATTTCAGCTGGTAAAAGATCATATCTTGATCTGTGCGTCTATGCATAAAACCGGTTTGAAACTGTTTCAGTTTTGTTTATTTTAATCAATTATAATTGGAAGTGATCTGGTAAAACAAAATGTCCCTGCAGGTATTTATTATATTCATTATCTGCTAATTACCTCCGTTAAGAAGGTTGTTATTTTTGACCACAAATGTCTGCCTCTAAATGAGCAGCATAACTCTTAAAGTAAAGAATAAGCCTTTGGATTCCATTTCTTGTGACCCACTTTTTAGGACAGGAAACTGTCATAACCCAAAGAGCATTATTTGTGCATAATCTAGGAACTAATTTACAGCGTCATCTGTAAAAACAAACAGAATTTTGAATTGGTAAACAACTCATTTCCAAAATGTGTTTTTTTATGTATGTTGTTTAAATCATATACACATAAATCTTAACAAGAAGGTTTGGTAAAACGCCTGCTAATTTGTTTGGGGGACCCAAAAAATGTGTGGTCTCTGGGTCCCAATCCAGTTTTTGTTGTGGTGTCAACACAGAATCTTTTATTCCGAAAAGTAAACCGAATGTTTTATTTTCCTACTTCCTCTCCCCCTCGTGCTGAATTCCGCTGAATTTATGCAGCTCTGCTGCAATATCCGCCAGAAATACGAGTGCTGCGTAGTGGGAGGACCCCCCACTGCTGTGTCTCTGGGGTGTGGCTAGAGGAGGACAGTTAGTGACGACAACATGGGAAATTGACGACAACATGGGAAGAGCCAGCTAATACAAAAATGTATTAATTTTTAACACAAAATACATAATTCAAATACTTTACACAAAACTACCAAGAGTTGGACCTGGATCAGTGAATAAAAATACTATATAACCATATACACTAGTTTTAACCTGAAAAAAGTGGTTTAGGGGTTTAGATACTCTTTAAAGTTAACTTGTTACTCCATGATTACTCAATTGAATGATCATCAAAAAAAGGCAGTTTTGCTTTACTGAAAAAAAAAGGAGGAGGACAAGAGCAGAGAGACAAATACAGAAAGTGAAACACAAAAAAAGGAAAGACCAAAGGAAGGGGACAAACAGGTGTAAGTGTTATTCCAGCCAGAGTGAACTTGTGGTTTAATTACAAGCTTCCTGAGTGCCGCTGATCACGCTGTGCCTCCGCTCTGATGTTGTCTTGGTAATCGCAGCGGGGCGGATGATGTCTCGTTAGTGCATTATCACACAGAGCTGGTTTCACCTGCGCTCAGTCTCAGGTCTGTTTCAGGGACTTGTTATATGTGTGTGTATTTCTGCTTCTGATACTTTTAATCGGCATATTTTAGACTGTTTTACACAGATAATGTGGATCGAAGTGGTTCAAGGACATTAGAATCTCAGACTGTCTGACAATCATTCTGATACTTGAATTCTGCACTTCAATTCGGCTACTGAGCCAATACCAAAAATAACTTATGCCAGGTGTATGGTAGACGGAAGGGACTGCGGGACTGAGTCCCCCCCATCTGGGACTAAGGAGATGAGAGGAGCTTTGAGAGAGAGGAAGAATCCAGAGGGATTAAGGAACAAGGATGAAGCTGGAGGAGAGCTTCGAACTGTGATAAAGAGAGTAGAGGGCGCCTGTGTGGAGAACTTTGAAATGCTTCTGGGAGCTTTGGGAGACTGCGATGAAGATGGGCTGCATCATCTAGGGCTGCAACTAACAATTGTTCTCATAGTCGATAAACCTGTCAATTATTTTCTGGATTAATCGAGTACTTGTTTGGTCAGGAAATGTCGATTGGCGTTTCCCAAACCTCAAAACGCTTATGTTCTTAAACGTCAGTTGAATCATTTCTTTTGTTATATGGAGCAAAAGACAACAGAGAATATTCACATTTAAGAAGCTGAAAACATTATTACCGACTAATTGATTATCAAAATAGTCGACGACAAGACTGAGGAGATGAGGAAGAGTGATAGTTTGAACTGTGATAAAGAACTTTGAAACTGTGCAGGGCAGCGTTCCACCTCAGTGTGTAGCCTGCTGGAAATTATTATAAGAAGCAAAGTACACCAACAGTATAAAACAGTGTAAAACAGCAGTGCAGGAGTAAAGAATTATGATTCCTCTAAAATAAGCCACAGTTTACATGACTACAATTATTTTGTGTTGCATAGATCACTATTTTAAGAGCCGTTCCAAACGAATTATGCCAAATTGTGATATTTTAGCAAATTCTAGTTCAATTTGTACTGAATATTACTCTACAAACAGTAAACATGCCAGTGGCTGAAAACCACAGCTGCTGTTTTGGAGCTGCAGAGAAGAGTTCAATTCAAGCACTTGAACAGACACTTTCTTCCATTCCTTTCCTTAATTTGCAACTTGTGAAGCAACGTTTCTGCTGCCACATATATAAGCTTTCCATCACATCACAGTCAGAATGCAGTGTGAAATAACTTGAACCTAAAGGTTATTTATAGCCATTGTCAAATGTGTCCATGTTCTTTCTCTCCCACTATGTGATCAATTCTGGCCAAAGTGCCATCAGTCACTCGTGACCCACATCAATCTCTGATGCTTAAGTGTTCACCTCTCCGCTCTGTTGGGTTTCACAGAGCCAATGACGGTGCCCAGTTTTCTGCACTCAAGTTTTTCGATTGTGTCACATACAATTGTGCGATTATGTGTTATCACTTTGTTCCTTCTAAAAGGTGATTCTGAGCTACACAAAAAAGTTCTATGGTGAGGGACAAAGTTCAGATTACAAATATAATGTGCACGTTTCATTACACAGAGAAGTGTGAGGTGGGGTTATGGAGGATTTGGGTGTGAATCCCTCAGGGTCCAGATGGAAAGGGAGATTTTAGGAACATCAATGTCTGACTTTACTGCACTGAAAATCCAGATTTCTGTCTCTGTGGAGCAGATATTGAAGGAACACCAGCGTATATGTGGAGTATGTTCACATAAAACAACATTTAAAAAAGGTAGCTCCATGTTTTGCTCTTTTGTGGCCAAAACAGAAGTTGTCCTGCATTAACCAACAGATGCGCGAGTTTTCTTGTTCACCGTTTGTTTCGTCTTCTCCCTTCAGTAATATTTGATGCAGCGCCGCTTCAGATGGGGAGGGGAATGAGAGTCCCCAATCGTACCGATTGTAGCGGAATATTGGGTGTGAAAACAGGCAAAATGTCTATTTTTTGTTGCTTTAACAAAGATAAGATGGGGAACATATAATAAAGAGATGTATAGTAAGTAAATATAAGTTATGACAGCACAGTCATAAATACTGTGTCAACACAGAGGGTCAAATACACCGTTATCAGTGGTTAAAGCTCAACGAGATGTAATTAAGAAGATATGTCTGTCTTTATGTTTTATTATACTCATGAGTGCTGGTGATAACTCTTGTGTGTTCATGGCTAGTGTTTGCTTTCCCCTGGAATACAACGTTAACTTTTGTGGTTTGTCATAACCATAAACAAAGGCTAACAGTCAGAATAAACTTTACTTGGGTTGGGTTCGGTAAATAATCCCTCGAGTTCGAAATAGGGCTGAACGATTTCGAATAAATATGATATGCAATATCAGAGGGAATGTAATTTTATGGTTTCTGAGCAGAGAGATGAAACTAAATTAAGCCCACAGTGAACGGAGTGACTGACCTGACACGGAAAGATCAGAGGTCTGAACCCTGTACTGAATTTAAGTTTTAAAAACCTCTCTGAATCAACAGTCACAATCTTTTGACACATCTTTCTGACACGTCACGTTCCATCCTTGAAGGAAACTCAGTTTGATTGATCAGCACTTCACCAATTTGCAACTTAATGGGATTTTAGTTGAAATTAACCACAAGAATTAATTGAGTTAATACGTTTTTAATCCTGTTAGGGCTCGAGTGTGTTTTGCTGCAGGCGAGTGGTGAATGCAAAATATTGCCTCCCGGGAAAAACCGCTGCGGAAGGATAATAAATAATAATAATTGTACGTTTTCACACTGACCCTACTAACACACAACGGTCAAAGAACGTTCCCCTTAGGTTAGTTACAACCAGAGAACATTGAGGGAACCAAAAACTGAAACGTTCTCCTGTGGTTGCACCATGGTTTCCACACAACGATCCCGTTTAGTTGTATTTTAGTTCTATACTTTATTTTTTTACAACTAAAAGAGAACGTACTCAGAACGTTGTCTAGAGGATTGTATGTTTGTATTTCAACCAGCTTCATTAAATCATTTTAGATACCATTATAAAAAAGGTTTATGGTTGCTAGATTCATCTTTACGTTGAAATTTAAGGTTACAACCACAGAGGAATATATGGTGAAATAAAGGTTGTGACAAACTAACGTTCGGGAACGTTCTGTTCTGGGAACCAAATGTGCAACCAAAAACTAAACGTTCCATATCAACCACAGGACACCTGAGAGGGGAACCGTCAATATGATGGAAACAACACATAGAAGGCACAACCACTATCGTATCTGAGTGTAGGGTCGATATTTCATCTTTTTCCTCTTGTCAAAAGGTGGAAAAGTCACAACAAAACAAAGATAGGAACTGAAAGATTTAAATTTAGATTAAATGAGAAAAACAAGAAGGAAACACGTGCTTACCCAGAAATGCGTTAACAAATCCGTACCAAACACACCCTG